>NC_030389.2:20063939-20233939 GCF_001625215.2 Daucus carota subsp. sativus | reverse complement strand
CCCCTCAAAATGGGAGGAGGAATCATATGTTTGTGGTTTATATATTATAATTATTTTTAAACATTCCAAGTCATTATCTTATATTTTATGACAAGTTAAAATGATGGGTAAAACCATTAATGGCATGACTTTATGTGCAAAATCATGAAAACGTTTTTTAAGATAGTATCAAGGATGTGGGCAATACATTTTATCTTATATTTAAAAAAATTATTATTTATTTTTGTCACATATCATTAATTTAATTTCATTTTGACATTTATTCCTATACTATCAACTTTGGTTAGTTTTACAAAATATCTTTTCATCAGATCCCTGTCATGAATTTGTGTGTAAAAGGGTTTTTTCTAATATTGACGGGCTTAAAACCTTTCTATTTAATCGAACAAAAAATGGCACAGTAAAGTAGAATATAAAAGAAAACAACTTCTCCCATTTTCTTAAGATCCTCATTTGTAAAAATCTAATGAAAGAATGAAATCCTTTGATGCATGATACAAGACACTACATAATTTCCTTTTGCTTGACTTATCTTTGTAGAATAAAGATTTATGTGGCAACGTTCCTTGAGTGCCTTGAGTATTCTTGACTTATCAATGTAGGATGAAAAATTATGTTACATTGTGCCACTTGATTGATGGTTGGTGTCTTGTAGTGTCATACAATGTAAGACACCATTGAGTTTGTATGATGCATGATCACAAGCCATGATATGATTGGATTCAATGTATTTAAGTTACGTATATTGAATAAGCAATTATATTACATGATGTAGTAGATTTTGTTGGAATTAGTCTAAACTTGTTTTTAGAATATTATTAAGAAGCATTGTAGTGTTGTAGAGTAGTGGATGGTTTCCAGCAGTTGTTTGAGTTGTGGAGTGTTTGTAGGATGCAGGTAGTAGTTCCTAGTTTATAGGCATTATCTCTGATGTTGTTATATATTTCAGCATGTAAGTGTCTCGTTGAGCAGAAATAAGAGAAAGCTAGTTTCTCCTCTATATTCACTCTTCTGCTAATATCTTATAAACTTTCATGCTTCACTTGGTATGAGAGCCTGGTGTTGAGGTTTTGTATGCCTAAATATCAACCCACACACACAAACGTAACCATGGAAATAACCAAGACAAAAGAAGGCTATGTGGGTTTAAGCTATCCAATATGAACGAAAAGTAATTATACAACATGGTCCCTGAAAATGAAGTTTTCATCATGAAGGCGCAAGGTGTTTGGGGTGCGATCGAAGGAGACCCAAAGATTGCTGTTGATGAGAGGAAAGTACAGATAGCTCTTGTAGCTATATAGAAAGGTGTGCCAGAAGACGTACTGCTGACTATTGTTGAGAAAAAACCCGCAAAAGAAGCTTGGGAAGCCATTAAAACGATGAGTGTAGAGGCTGAACGAGTGAAGGAGGCTAAGGTACAAACGTTAAAGGGAGAGTTTGAGTCTCTTACCATGAAGGAACAGATAACATCGATGATTTTTGTATGAAGCTGAGCGGGATAGCAACCAACATACGGGTTCTTGGAGAAGTGATGGAGGAGTCAAGCATTGTGAGGAAGATCCTACGTGCAGTCCCTGATAAATTCCTTCAGATAGCTTCAAATATCAAATAGTTCGCATACAAGAAAACTATGACGGTCGAAGACTTAGTGGGTCATCTTAAAGCTCACGAGGAGAGGATAAAGGGCAGGTCTAATAGCGCAGACAGACAACAACTTGTCTTGGCATCTCAGAATCAAAGAACTAGAGGTAATTATTTTCGTGACAAGAGTAAGATCAGGTGCTACAACTGTAACACCTTGGGTCACTATGCATCAGAATGTAGCAAATCAAGACGGGAAAGAGAGAAGAGGCAGGAAGTAAACATGGTAGTGGTCGAGGATGATGAACCAGCTTTGTTATAGTCAGATTATTAGTCATACGGGCTCAGATTATTAGTCATACAGGCTTATTTGAAATGCAATACGGGCTCGGATTATTAGTCATACGGGCCGGAAGGAATGCATGAGACAAGTTTCGACTAAGGGGGAGATTATGAGTATTTTAACCAAGTGTAGGAGTCTTCGCCATAGCGGTGTTCAAAAAATTGATCAAATCCAGAATTCGAATAAAACCAAAATAAAGTGAAGAAAGAAAAGCAAAATTCCTTCAAACTATCATTAATGGTTCCGTTGATCATATTTGTCACATGTAAATAGTTTGGTTATTGTTTTTAATATAAGAAAATCGGTTAAACGAAACCAAACATGTTGCAGTATATTGTTTTCTTTCTCGACAAGAGTTTCTCACGTTTCCTCACCATTACTAATTTTCACAGTATTTTCCGTTGCTAAAGTCATTGACAGATTTGATATGAGGGAAGATTTGAAACCTAATTGTTCACATAAGTCTTTACGGTGTGAGAAATATATCAAGTTGTCTAAAGGTTTGTCATGTTTGTTGTGTATGACTATCTAGGTGTGTAGGGTCTTGTTCCGAGCACTAGTCTATTATCAAGATCTACTCATGTCTACAAATAAGTGTCATTTCTAGATATGAAAAATCCCTATTTTAGCACATTACTTACGCGCCATTGTTGACAAATGTGCAAAACATATGTGTGGCACCCATCGTTAGAGGTGTATGAGAAATATCATCGATCTACCATGCAAAAGGTCATTTAATATACAACTCTCCACAAAAAGAAAGTTGGGGATTTGTTGTTTGGACAATTATGGAGAGTGTCACATAGGCAGTGTAAGGTGCTGACAGGGATATAGCAATATAGTAATGACTTGGAACCACAACTAATCCTTAATGTTACAAAATCATTTGTAATTTTTATTAATAGTGTTCATGAATTTGGAAACAACAAAAAAAAGATTTTATTTAGCAAATGAATCTAAAAGGTACTTGTAAAAGAAATATATAAACTTCGCTTGAAACTAAAAGGAATAAAACTAAGTGATTTTCTTACGAAATAGTCCGGGAGATAAAATAAACTCTATAAATTATGATGTTGAGTGTGTGAGAGTTAATCATGAAATATTCGACTTTTTAAGTGCTATTAAGGTCAATAAAGAAAAGTCCAAGTAGTATTAGTTTCTAAAATGGGCACATGACATCCATGAAGCTTAAAGGATGGAACTTTTAATGATAAACTGGTTTTCTCTTTCTTTGTTTTCCAAATATATATCAGACTCATTCTTAAAAAAATAAGAATCCATGCATTCTTGAGCTCTATTTTCTGATCAACTCATTTGAGAGAGTTAAACAATCTATTGTTGTGCAGTAAACCGTCATATCATTCAAAAAAATTCTTCCGATTTGGACTTCACCAAACACATATATAATGCACGAGTTGTACTTTCAAGTCAGGTACAACACTACCGATTATATACACTTTGAAGACTCTAATTTGTTTGGAGGTGGGAGAAGACAAAAATTAGTCCATGAATTTGTGCCACATGATATACTTGGATGAATTAACATGCACTACCAAAAAACATGACAAAACCGACTGGATAAAACCGACCGCCAAAAAAAAGTGTCGACTTAAAACCGACCGGCAGAAATCGGTCGGTTACGCAACAGCACGACGTCATTTTGCCTTGTTGGCAAGTCCAGACATTTTATAACCGACCAGGAAAAGAGCGGTCGGTTTTACGGCTGACGTGTACGGTTCTTAACCAACAACCGTGTCGGTCGGTTATGTTTTTTTGAAAATTTAATTGATTTTTAAATAAATTATGAGTTTGAACGACGACGTTTAATCTCGAAAACCAAAACCGACCGCTTGCGGTCGGTTTTAATCCTATTATATACATATAATTTTTTTTATTTATGTGGAAAATGGATTACATAAACTCGTCGGAGAAGGGGTTACGACACCGTTTTGTTATAAATATCATAACCGACCGGCGCCGGTCGGTTTTAAGTCGTAATTTTTGCTTAATATGATTCTCCCCCACCAGTCTCTCTTTGTTTTTCCCCAACTTATTTTCTTCCTCTTCTCTTCCAAAAAATCTCTCTCTCTCTCTCTCTGTCTCTCCGCCAACTAACCTTTCCCTCTCCGCCAACAAAATGCACATGAAGAATACGGATTTTAAACTCCGTTCGGTCTCGATTGGATTTTGGATTTCAATCTCAATTAGGGTTCAATCTCAATTTAAAGGTATATCGATCTCTCCCTCAGTTTCTCTTTAGCATTTTGTGTATGTATATATGTGTTTTTGTATGTACGTATATATATGTTTCTTTATGTATATGATTTTGAATTTGAGTTTGATTTTGATTTTTAGTTTCTCTTTAATTGTTTATGTTCTTTGAATTCGATTTTAGTCGAGTTTGTAAGCATGAATGCATGATAATGAAGAAGGAGTCGATTTTCAAGCAAAATATATAATCATTTCATTAATATTCATAAGAACATCCCCATAAACATCTTTATAAATCAATACTTAAATAAAATTCATAAAAAAACACTTGAAAATAACTTTAAAAACTTCAAATCCACGAAGGGCCCGCCTCGCCTTTGCCCTTGCCCGCCTTGTCCCCCTTGTCCTCGTCCTCCTTTTGTTGCTTCAACTTCGCGGTCATCATCCCCGCGGAGTGCAAACATATGACCAATCTCTAAAACAAAATTTTACCATGAGAGCGGCTCTTATGTGGACAATCAGTGATTTTCCTGCCATGAGTATGGTAAGTGGTTGGTCGGGGAAAGGAAAGCTTGCATGTCCAGTGTGTTTGGGAAGTGTACAGGGGTTTCAGTTAAAACATTCTGGGAAATGTTCTTTTCATGGCACTAATCGAATTTTTCTTGAACCTAATGATCCATTGCGTAAGAAGAGTAGCTTGTTTGACCATTCGAAAAAAAGGTTGTGGCGTGGACGCTTATCCGGGGAGGAAGTTAAAACTTGGATTGATAGCATAGACTTTCCACCACCAGGAAAGACTAACAAAAAGAAAAGAAGTGATGGATATTGGTTGAGCATCATTGGACTCATGCCCCGATGTTCTATGATCTCCCTTATTGGTCTTCACATAGTTTGCGACATTCCATTGATATCATGCATACCGAAAAAAATGTGTTTGAGAACATATTTTTTACCATTGTTGGGGTAAGAAGTCAAAAGATCACCACAAGGCAAGGTCGGATTGCAAACACTTTGGTGTGTTGCCTCATTTGTGGATTGATGAAAATGGCAAAAAACCAAAAGCACCGTACTCTCTTAGTAGAAAACAACTCAAACTTCTATGTCAGTGGATTGAGTCGTTGAAACTTCCAGACGGTTATGTCTCAAATATATCTCGTTGTTGCAATGCTAAGGAGTGTAAGTTTTTTGGATTTAAATCGCATGATTGTCATATTTTCCTTCAAAAAATTTTGCCTCTATCAATTCGCGAGCTTCTACCGGGACCAATTGTGGATGCCTTAGAAATGATTTCCAATTTTTTTCAAGAATTATGTTCATCCGAGATTACGAGATCCGATTTGGATCTAATGACGAAATTGGTTATTAGAGCTTTGTGTATATTGGAAACAATTTTTCCTCAGACTTGGTTTGATTCGATGGAGCATTTGGTAATACATTTAGCAGAAGAAATTAGACTAGCAGGACCCGCTTATTGGCATTGGATGTATCCAATTGAACGGTTATTAGGGAAATTTAAACAAAAGGTTGGTAATAAAGCGCGAGTCGAGGGTTCAATTGCCGAACGATATATGAAGGAGGAGATTCTTAATTTTTGTTCCTTCTACTTTGCCAACGGACTCAATTCATAATAAAATACGTCGCAATGAAGCTCGTTTTGATGGTGATGGCTCCGAAAAATTAGAAGTTTTTGAATATCCAATTGAATGTCTTGGTAAAGAGGAAAGTTGTTATCTGACCGATGAAGAGCGAAAGTTAGCAGAAGAATATGTACTTCTGAACTCTCCAGAAATTCAACCTTATCTAAGGTATCATTTATAATTTATTTAAATTTATTTAAATTTATTTAAATTTATTTAAATTTATTTAAATTTATTATAATTTATTATAATTTATTGATAATTTATTATAATTTATTTCAGACGGTTTACAGATCGTGTTATGAGTCAACGTCCGGAGACAACACCTCAACAATTAGATTGTTACATAAAGACCCGATTTAAAGATTGGTTATTGAAAAAGGTATATATTGTTTTTTCAATTTCCTTTGAAATTTGAATTTATTTCATCAATATATTTTTAATATTTTTAGGTTGGACGAGATGATGTAAACCGACCTCTTCTTCAATATTTGTTTGAGGGACCGGCTATGCGGGTAATGACATTTGAGACTTGTAAAGTCAATGGATACAAATTTTGTACGAGAACATCTACCGGTTCTGGTGTCATTGTTAAGGGCGCTTCACATGATAACAATAGTGATTTTTATGGACAATTGGAGGAAATTGTCAAGCTTATTTATCGAGGAGGAAATTATGTATTTTTATTCAAATGTATATGGTTTGATAGTGTCGGAAATGGTGTTGTGATTGATAAAAATAGGGTCGTGACCGTGGATATTACTTCCAGATTGAAGTCGGATGAGATTTTTATTTTGGCTAGTCAAGCTTCCCAGGTTTACTATGCTCCCAGTGTATTGAATCCACATGGCAAATATTTTACGGTCGTCAAGTCTAAAAGTCGTCCGATAAGCGAATCTATCAAAATATCAAATGATATTGAAGAAGCTTATCAAGAAGATAGATCAAACGCTACTAGTGCATTCTCTATATTTGTTGATTTTGCACAATATGGTTCCTTATCGTTCGTTCGACATGAAGAAGATGAACAAGAAGAAGAAGACAAAGATGAAGAAGAGGAAGAAGAGGATGAAGAAGAAGAATAAGAAGAAGAAGAAGAAGGAAGTGATGACAAGAATGAAAATAATGGGGATGGAGATGATGATTATGATGATGGATTTGATGAAATTGATTAATATAATTGAATATTTTATGATGTTGTTGAATTTAGTACTTTAACTTTCATGAAATTATTGATTATTGATTTGTTGGTTTGTTGGATGGTTGTTGGTTTGGTCGCAGGTAAAGGCAGAGAAATGAAACAACAAAACCTTGTTTTTTTTGTTAAAATCCGCAGAAAACCGACCGACTAACACTAAAACCGACCCCTGTTACCATTCAAAAAGCAGAAAACCGACCGATATGTTATATAACCGACCAAGGTTACCATTCTGTAAAGCAGAAAACCGACCGATTTCAAATATAACCGACCGACTATTCCATTTCTGAGACAGAAAACCGACCGCATTTGTGTAAAACCGACCGAGTTTGCATAAATATTTTTGAAAAATCCGGTTCGCCTAATTTTCACGTTACGAAGTCACACATGTTAATTATAAACTTGACTAAGATGTTTTAATTTTTTAGACAATTTAAAAAACATTCTTATATGTACGGATCCCCTAAACAGAAGACTGATCATATACCAGAAGTCTTATTTTGAATTACGTCGTTCACTCTTAATTATTCAAAAATAGATGTTTTATTATTTAAACGATCCAACCGTACGGATGTTAATAAAATAATCTAATCAACGTCGAGACAAAAATTCAGATGATTTCGATGAACCGAAATACACTTTTATAACCTTTTTATTGTGAAAATTTACATAAATAAAATTTTAAATTAAGAAAATATTTTTAGAAAACCCGGTTCGCCTAATTTTCACGTTACGAAGTCACACATGTTAATTATAAACTTGACTAAGATGTTTTAATTTTTTAGACAATTTAAAAAACATTCTTATATGTACGGATCCCCTAAACAGAAGATTGATGATATACCAGAAGTCTTATTTTGAATTACCTCGTTCACTCTTAATTATTCAAAAATAGATGTTTTATTATTTAAACGATCCAACCGTACGGATGTTAATAAAATAATCTCATCAACGTCGATACAAAAAATCATATGATTTCGATGAATGAAAATACACTTTTATAACGTTTTTATAGTAATACTTTATATAAACAAAATATTAAATTAAGAAAATATTTTTTCAAAAACACAAAACCGACCGATTGGACAATAAAACCGACCGACCTTGAAATTACGCGGAAAATGAAACTTTTCGTGAAAAATTAAAACACCCGCGCGACAGAAACGACGTCGTTTGATGGTTCTACACAGTTTTCCAGGTCAAAACCGACCGGGTGGCTGGTCGGTTTTGTCGCGTCAGTATATAAACAAAAAAAAGCCCCCCTTTCCTCTTTTATTCTCACACGAACACTGCTGCACCCTCTCCAAACACCGACGAACTCAAGAACTCGAATCAAACACTCTCCAAACTCTTTTAAGCGGCAAGAATCAAGAATCAAGTGCAATGGCCGCAAGAATCAAGAATCGGAAACCCTCTCCAAAATCCTCTTCAATGGTAGAATCTGAAACCCTCTCCTAACTTTTTTCAAGTTTAATTGTTATAGAGATTAAATTTGTGTTAGTATAGAGCTCTATTCAACTTCAATTTGTATAATTTGTTTAGTTTTCAAGCTTTTATATGTATGCATTGTATGTATATAAAATTTGTATATGTTCGTTTGGAAATCTACATGCAAGTTCTTGTCGTCGGTTATGTCATGAGAATGAAAACTATAGGTTTTAGTTTATGTATATTTGTATATGTTAGTTTTAGTTTGTATATGTTAGTTTTAGTTTGTAGATGTTAATTTGTATATGTTAGTTTGGAAATCTCTGTTTTTTATTTGTTTTTATAATTTTTGTAGGTTTTAGTTTGTGTATATTTGTACTCACATTCATAAGGAGGGCTTGGAATTTGGTTTTGTGGTTGTATTAAGGGGTTGTGGTTTGCATTTGGCATTTTGATATAATTAAGGTGTTGTGGTTTGCATAATTGGTTGCGAATGAAATTTATGTGATATAATTAAGGGGTTGTGGTTTGTATTTTGGCATTTTGATTTATAAGGGGTTGTGGTTTCATTCATTTTAATTTTGGCGTTTATATGTTCAAAAAGGAGTCGATTCATAAGGTGTTGTGGTTTGCATAATTGGTTGTGAATGAAATTTATGTGATATAATTAAGGGGTTGTGGTTTACATTTTGATTCATAAGGGGTTGTGGTCTCCATTTAAAGTCGATTATTTTTTTATTCATATTCTAACCAATGGTGTTTATGTTGTTTGATTAGGGCACCTTGTGGTGGTTTGTCATCCTTGTGGTGATGATCATTGCCTTAATGGCAAGAAAAGGCAAGGGCAAGGGGAAGGCCAAGGAGACAACTAAAGGCAAGGGAAAAGGGAAAGCCAAGGAGACAACTTCCACCCGGAAGGGTAAAGGAAAGTCTAGCACCTTGGCTATACGTGATGAGCCAACTGATTCGGATGAAGGCGGGGAGAATCCGAATGAAGAGGAAGTTCCAAGAGAAAGGGTAGTTAGGAGGCCACGATCCCATTCAGCCGGTTTGTTTGGAAAAGTCCCTCCGAAACCAATCCGTATCAATATTTCAGGAGGACAGTAAGTCTACTTGTAGTAACTTATATATATATATATATATATATATATATATATATATATATATATGTATATCTATATATATATCTGTATCTTGCACTTGTTTAAATTTTGTTGACATACATATATATGTACATATAATCTCTTTTAACATTTTGGTAGTATTGAAGATGATCAAGCAAAGAAGACTTTGCTTGCTATTGTTCGTGAAAGGTGGCCGGTTGGACATTACACGTTCACCGACATTGTTGAACATGATGATGAATGGCTAAAACACGTAGTCGAGGAATTTAATGTAAGCTACTCTTCTTATGATCACATTGTGATTTGTATGCAAGCTTTTTTATTTATTTGTATCATGTGTAAATAGTCTAACCATATGTATGTAATTTATCTTGGTTTTATTATAATTGTAGTTATATTTCAAGCAACAAAAGGGACAAAGCCGGTCCGAAGCAAAAAATATAATTGAGAAGCATATCAAGAACACAATAAAGAGGACGTTGAATGAGCTCAAGACAAATATTGAGCAAAAATCAAAGGAAAGCGGAAAATCAAAATTGAGTTTAAGACTTGGATATTGGTCCGAACTTTTTTGGAAGGATTTATTAAATTATTGGGAAAAGAATGAGGGGCACTTGCATAGGTCATCCGTTGGATCTACGAACCGCAAGAACGTCGAGCGGTTGCATAGTGCCGGTGCCCGGTCTTTTAATAAAGTGAAGGAGGTATATATAAATATCTATTATCATACACACCTTAATTTATTAATTAAGATTTAATTCACATATATATTATATTGATGATTTAAATTCACATATATATTATATTGATAATTCACCTTATATTGATGATTTAAATTGTTTTTGGAAGGAAATGAAAACGAAAGAACGAGGAAAGAATCCAACTCGCCTTGAAGTATGGAACCGGACGCATACAAGGGTTGGAAGTGATCCCGAGCACCCCGTGTATACCACGCCGGGTGCAATGGCCATAGCGGTAATTAAATGATTGTCTTGTGTTTTTTTTTAAAGTTTCAATGTCAATTTTACTTTTTAAGTTGTTTAATGTACTGATTGATGCACATTTCTCTGTAGACACGATATGCTTCTATTCTAGAAAGCATGCCGGTGTCGGTTACACAAACAGGGGATAGAGACGAGCCCTTGGAATGGTGGTTGTCAGCAACCGGAGTTCCTGAAGGCAAAAAGCCTAAGAAGGACTACCTTGTTGGATTCCCCGAGGCTCGTGCTAGTCAACTTATTCTGACTCTCGCCTCACGTTATAGGGATTCAACAAGAGGCGAAGCCGGTGTATCTTCCGGTCAGAGACAAGAAGCCGTCATTCCCGACAATGTGTACCTCTCGGTCGTGCGCAATGTGCTCAATGAGGTCCGTGCGAACCCCCTTCAATTTCAGCGACAAATGTCTGAAGAAGAGATCACGAATTTTGCAAAGACCGCACTAGAAGCCTCTGATCCAGCTGCCGATCCAAGTACAAGGGTTCAATGGAATTCTATGATTGGTGGGGAGATGGTACACATTGTGGGGTCGATGGACGAGGATATACTCCTCAAAATGGAAAGGAAGGTTGAAGAGGTACGAATTCATATTTGTTATCTACTTGTATTGATCGAGTATGCTTATTGTCTTATTGGTTGTCATTGTCTATTATATGTGCAATTTGGAAAAGGAACGCAGACTTGCAGCGGAGAAGGATTATACTGATCCAGAGGAGCTGTCGGAGGAGGAAGGCGGAGGACCCGAAGCCGGTGCTGATGCGGGTGCCAATGCTAGTGCTGCTTCGGGAGCGGATGCTAGTGCTGCTACCGGAGCGGGTGCTAGTGCCGCTGCGGATGGAGCTGCTTCCGATTCAGATGTTACATTAGATTAGTTTGGCTTTTGAATATTGTGTTTTGAATATTGTGTTTAAGTTGGATTTAAAATTTGGTTAATGCTTGTGAAGGGCTTTTGGTTTGCCCTTGTAAACAATTATATGTTTGATGTTTAGGATTGTAGTTATGGTACATTTTGTAGTTGTTATATATGGTGTTGTGGTTTATGTTATTTTGGATATTGTTGATTGTTGGTAGCAGGTATGGCAGCATATAGAAACAGCAATAATAATTTTTTTGATAGAAAACCCAGAAAACCGATCGACTACAAACAAAACCGACCGCTGTTACCATTCAATTCACAGACAAAACCGACCGCTAAATACATAACCGACCATGGTTACCATTCAAAAAAGCCAAAAAACCGACCGATTGCTTAAAACGCGGTCGGTTATCTTTGGGAGACCGGTCGGTTATATACGGTCGGTTTTAAGCCCTGCAAGCGGTCTGCTCGTTAACCGACCAAATGATCGGTCGGTTATGGGAAACCGACCGCGGTCGGTCGGTTATAAGGTCATTCTTTTTGTTTGACTTTTTTGGTCAAACGTTTATTACCGACCATAGGCGGTCGGTTTTATTGCCCTCCACAAAATTGACTTTTTTGGTCAAGATGTATTAACCGACCACAGACGGTCGGTTTTAGTGCCCCCAAAAAATTTGACTTTTTTGGTCAACCAATTATAACCGACCACTACCGGTCGGTTATATTATTCTCAGAACGATTGACCATATTTTGGCCAAACATTTAAACCAACCGACGTCGGTCGGTTATAAGTTTACACGTGGCTGTGGCGTCCACGTGACTCCAGATGGCATCGCAGGGCCCAGAGTAGCGACTTTCTTAAATAAGCAAAACCGACCTACATTTCGGTCGGTTTTCGTCTTTAAACCCGACCAACTCTTCATAACCGACCAGGTTACAACCGACCAGCGTCTCCGGTCGGTTTTAGTGGTAGAACCGACCGTTTTTGGCGGTCAGTTTTGCCCTGTTTTTTTGTAGTGATGAGTGCTATGAATTTAATGTGATGGGTGAGGTCACACATGGAGGAAAAATGAATTGCAAAACTTAAAGTCAATAAATTTACTCAAAATATGTTAACTACAATTACGTTTTCACAGAGGCTACAAGTGTGATTAATTCAAAAGAACAATATAATATTACTTAAAATATGTTAACTAGCAAACACTATATATTAGCTCGGTCAAAGTACATATAAAAAGATTAAAATAATGTAAAAACTTACTTATATTATGTTTATGTCGTTCGCTTCATCGAAGTTTCCACTTAATTGCATTCAAATTTAAAACACTTTGAAGATAATATTCTCATTTTTTAATTTTTTATTATAGTGGCGAGTAGCTTATATATGGTTTTTATTTTAAAAATACTATATAAATCATATATATAAAATGCTCTAGAAGTAAGATATCGTAATCTTAAGTTTAGAGTAATGTGCAATGCAGGGAGGGTGGGAGGAGGTGGGTGGAAAATAAGGGGGGGACTCATATTCACTAGTGTTAGTCTTCTATTTTAATTATGATTTTATATGAACATAATATATACAAAGACAGATATTGGATACAAATCAATGATGTGCCAAATTTCAAATATATGCATCCATTCCCCTCAAAAGGTGAGATATCTTATTTTGTCAATTCATATATATATATATATATATATATATATATATATATATATATATATATATATTTGGGGGCACCAACTTTGTGCATTTATATTTCACCAATTTTTAGTTGCCAGGTGGAAGTGGTTTTAGCCATTAGATAAATTCCATGCCAATTTTTAGGTGGAAGTTTTTGGCCAATTAAATAGGATTGCATGCATTCTCGGTCATGAACCAGATGATCACTTGTATTACCAAGGATATGAGGCCCACACACTGACCAAGTAACTTTCTCTACTGAATATGAAGTCTATGATTATAAGGTTGCACAAAATATATACTTAATACTTAATGTGACGACCGGATTTTCAAAAATTTAATTCGTTAGGTTTTTGTGATTCTTCAGAAAATGCGGAATAAAATTTAATATTTTATTCTATTTTTATATATTTTTAAAAGTACGTGTTTAAGTTATTTTTCTGGTTCATTAGGGTATCGAAATTTTGTTGTCTGTTTTGAATTGAATACCATGTTAAATATGTGGATTACTTGTTCTATGATATAACTTTATTATCTGAATGTGGCTGTTGCGTGTATGCGCAGTTTATTTTCTTCCGTGGGTGTATAAGCCCTCCCTGCTGTGTACTCTACCATTGGGTTCTTTGTCACCGTGTTTACTGCCCGGGCTTACTTGTCCGGTCACTTTAGATTATGTTCCGCCTCATCACTTTCTTTTGTCTCTATTCAGCCGGTATAATTTGTTCTATTCTGTAATTAGTGGGGTGGAATATATTTGTGTACTTGTTTCATATGGTTAAGATTACGAATTGTTAGTGTTCGATTATGTTTTGATTTGATACAAAGATTAGTTTGCTAGTTATGTGAAGAAGAGTGTTTTGGATTAATATGTGCTTAACTGTGTGTGTAGGTGTTAATTAGTCGTGTTAATCAAGTGTGGGTTGATTTTATAAACCTGAAGTTACTAATTTAGTCTCGAGTATAATTGTGTTTAATTGTTATCGGATGTGTAGTTATTGATTTATTGATTCATATTGGATTGGTTTTGGTCGGTGGATTATAATTGGATGAGCTGGGTACTGGAATTAACAAGAGTATGTGAATGGATATGAAAGCATTTGGTTTGAGATTATGTGAACATGCTTTGGAATGGTATTTTAAGAGTTTAAGTGGTGGATTAAAGATTTAGAACTATACATAATTAAGTTGCTGAAGTTTCTAGGCTACTACGAGTCTGATTTTGCAGTACAATTCTGGGCTCATAGAATCAAGTTATATGTTTAATCTTTGTGTGGTTATGTGCTTATTGGAGTCTAGTTTCTACTCGCGAAAGAATTATATTGATTTAACAAACGAGCTAAAAGATATGTATGTTTTAGTGCGAGGTGCGCAGAAATTTCTGGGCAGGTTTGTCCTGTTTTAGGCCCTATTTTGCTACCTTTAACTTGGTATTTACTTCTGAAATATTTATTGGAGTTTAATATTGGGTCTGGAATGTGCTGTTAAAATTTTATACAAACAAAACAATTTTTTCTATTTATTAAAATTCTTAGCGTCGGGCTGGTTTTGTAGGACAGTTTCTGGTGCCTGATTTGCAGGCCTGTTTTACTGCTCTAAACTTGGAGTTTCTTTCTGAAAATTTTACTGTAGGATGGAATAATGTTTAGGAGTGTCTTATAAAAATTTTGTATTAAAACGATAAATTTTCAGTTTAATAAAAATCATATAGTGAGTGCTGTTTGAACTAATTGCTCTAGTTTTCTTTCGGTGTTAGTGAATAGTATGAGTTTATATTTGGTTGATTGCATATAATTGATAAATGGATTCTTGTAGTGGTAGCATGTTATTTGCATTAGCTTGATTTTATGTTCGAATATAGAGGGTTTCATGAGATTTTACTTGCTATATGCGAAAAGTTGGGTGGAAGTTGTTTCTTCGAAGAGTTGAGTTAATTGTTGCATATGTGTTAATATAAATTAGAAAATTTAAATGGAGTCTATTTTTGAACGTAATAAGTAGTATGACTACTTGAGTGTGATTGCATCTGATATAAATTGGTATTAGTTTTTTTGTGGATTGTTGGTATTAGTTTAAAACAGGTGGATTGTTATATAAATAGAGGGAGTGCCGTTAAATTTCTGACATGACTATTAAATTATTATATGGTAATCATATAAGATATAATATGGTAGTTTATTGGTTTATTGAGTTGGATTGAGTTGGTTATATGTTGAATAGTATAGGGAAACAAGTGGATGGTCCAATAAACAGAGGAGGTGCTGCTGAATTTTCATTAAAAATTATATGTGTTTTACTTGTTAAAGGATATTAAATAGTTAAAAATAAGACGACATGGCTGAATAAAATATGTTATATGTTAACTTATCAATATTAACTTTTAATAGCTATAAAAGTTAATTGTTCAACTATGTGCTATGTGTTTATTAGAATATGTGGTATGTATATGTGAAGAGTAAATATATAATAGGTCTTAATGCTTTTCGAGCTTAGTTAATCCGTCTGATCGGACGACTTAAATACTATATTGCTATCATATAGAATTGAACGAGACGTTGATCGAGGCATTGATAGAGAAGTGATTGAAATGGTTATTCAGAAATAGCTAAGTTGTGTTGCAAGTTGAAGTTACGCAGAGATTGCTATAGATAGAATCTTGTCAGAAGCTGGCCGCAGAAAGGAATGATATGGCACTACATAGTGTCATTAGAAATCTGAGCTAGACACTAGACTTAAGGCAAGTATATATCCAACCTACTTTTCTTTAAAAGATTTTGCTCCTACAATGCTTTTGTTATGCTTTGAATATTGCAAAACTCCTTATAAAATTAGACTTCTACTAATTACGAGTATTCTGGAATCACCCAAGTATGAAATGGAATACCTTTTGTCACTTATATCTTGCAAATGTATCAACTTAATTCTCATCCTTATCTTCTTCAACTGCTAGTTACTTAGTATTGAGCTTAGAACCTTGTTTTCTTACCTCCCTTTTAACTACAACAGATTGTTGAAATTACACACATAGAGGGGGGGGGGGTGAATAGGTGTTATGGCTAATGTGACCGATTTTTAATTGTTACCGAATAGTTAAACTGTCACAGACAGCTTGCTGTTAATTATCAGAGTAAACAGTTAGCTAGCTAACAATGCAGATGTAATGCAAACTGATATAATCAGTAAGCTAGCAACACAGAGAATTTTAGCCAGGTTCGACCCCTAACCCTAATGGTCTACGTCCTGGTCCCCTACCAACTGGTAAGAGATATCAGTAAGCTAGCAACACAGAGAATTTTAGCCAGGTTCGACCCCTAACCCTAATGGTCTACGTCCTGTTCCCCTACCAACTGGTAAGAGATTATATTATTAATCAATAATGTTGACAATTACAATGATTCAATAATATAACTCCCTTTAACCCTTGTTCCTGTTATCAGCTTGCTGAAACCCCTGAACCACGAACCAAAAGCTCTCCAAGACCTATACTTCCCAAGTATACTCTTCTAGCTAACTAGTCCCCTTGTTCCCTTGTTTCACAAGCTGGATACACAGCAACAAACCTTTACACTTTGAACAATACAATGTATGAGTGTAATACAACCGAAACTATGAACTCAATATAGATATATAATTGTATATAAGTACTAGATCTCAAGTAAAGATTTTGCAATAAAAGTGTGTTGTATTTCAGAAGCTTGATGTGTGTTCTTGTTTTTTACAAAACGGAAACCACACTCAAGTATATATACCATCATTCCAAACGGTCATAATTCAACAAATCTATAACGTTCTTGATTTAACAAATCTCGCGTTTTATTTACTTGAAAGATGAACATTTGAACAACGTATATTTTACTGAGTAAAAGCATAAAGACGTTTGAAACAACTCAGTAAACGTTTGTTTATAAAACCATAATTTTGAAATCAAATAGGAGTAGTTTTAGATAAGATCGAATAAGAGATAAAAACTCCTATAAGTTAGGAAATCGTTTTTGTTTGAAATTCTTGTTTAAAACTGAGCTCTAATATTTATATAAGTCATATATAAATATTAAAGTCCTTAAAAATCGATTCCTAATAAATCTCCTTGCTTTTCAACTTTGATCCTTATCCATTTGTTATTCTGTTCATGCTGTGAGCTTGCTGATAAGCCTGAATAATAATCTGTAAGCTTGCTGACAGTTGAACATAATACTGAAACGTATCAAGCTGTTAGCACAAGTATATATAACTTTGATAGCTCGCTAACAAGCACCAGTTTTATGCTATTAGCTAGCTGGCAGTGTGATCATCAAAACCTTGAGAGTATCAATCTCCCCCTTTTTGATGATTACACCATATTTAGGAAAAGAAATAATACTCCCCCTGAATACAGCAATCTAATGTCATGAAACTTAACAAATATATCAATTCAGCAAATAAAATCAGATATAACAGATATGATATGCAAGGCAGAAAATATATCACCAAGTTATGCAAACACAATTACTGAATCAAGTACTTGCATAGATAATTCAAATAAAATCCTAACCAGGATAAACCACCTGGTATCCAACATTATCCAAAACAAATTTAAACAAGTTCAACTCAGGATAAACCACCTGAGGACCAAATTCAAATCCAACAAACAACTTAAACAACCAACTTAGTCTGAAAACGCATAGGGCCAATAATGTACTTAAGCAGATAAAAAACTTAAGCTAAAGTATTATTTAGAAAATTCCTAAATTGTCTCCCCTTAATCATCGAAAAGGTTAGAAATTTAGGTCTCCTCATCATCCTTAGCAACCACATCCTTTGCAGCCAACTCCTTGGCAGCAACAGCAGCAAGAGCTTCAGCCACCATAATATTCCCTGCAGCATCCCTGGAAACATCTTTGGCAGCCTCCTGAAGTGCATCCAGTGCAGTACGTGGCCTCGGACTATCAGTAGCATCATCCTCAGAGGTGAAGGTGAACTTCACATCAGAAGAACCCCCAGAACTAAACATCTGCTTGCGGAGCTCATTAACAAAACTACCAGAGCTACACTTCTCTGGAGTGTTTCCTGTCTTGCCCCCAAAAACTATATCTTTCCAGAACTGAAACTGGTTGGCCAAATCATCCATTTGCTCAGACAACAGCTTCTAACCCTCAACCAACTGTTTGTGATTAACACGGAGTTTATCCATGAATTCCATAATCTCCTTAGCAGAGAATCCCAAATCAACACACGTAGGAGCAACAGTAGGAGGTGGAGTAGCAACCGGAACCTCCATAACAGACAAACTACCATCTTTTTCCACCTTTAAATTTGACTGACTCAAACACTTAACATCCAAAATTTTTTTGCAGCAACAGACTCAACACCATCGAAACTGACACCAAACCACTCGAAAATTCAAGTCAACAGCAATCCATATGGCAATCCAGCAGAAGATTTGCCCTCAAGAACCCCAAGCATATTATTCAGAATTAAATCCCCAACATCAAATGGCTTCCCAGCCATAATCATAGACACAACAATAACATCTTGAGCAGAAAGATTTGATCTAGTACCCAAGCGAGGACATAGATTTTCAATTGACACTTTGAAAACGGCATGAGCTAAAGGCAGTATTTGGGTAGTAGAGGGAAATGTTTCAGTAGAACTCTCAACCCCAAACAAGATTTTAAATTGCTCTTTCACTTGAAAATCATCAAAATGTTTAAACCCTCGTTTAGTGTGAATAGAAACAGGGGAAGGAGGAGCTTGGATAATAGCATTCAAGAACATAGGTGACAGGGTAATTTTCGTATCCGAAACAAAAGACACAGTCTGACCGGATGGATTCACATGCAAGTTTAAATAAAACTCACGCACAAGAGATGGATAGCAATTTTTCGGTAAATCAACAATCAAAGATTCGAACCCTAAAGTAGAAAAAAACTTAACAACCCCGCAATTGAAGAAAGCCTTACCAGAAAGAGGCTTCCCAAGAATAATCTTGCGAGTAGCGATGCTGTTATCGGACTTCTCTTTGTCACTGGACTCAACCTTTGCCCTCTTCAGATCTTTTTCGGAGCGCTGAACACCCGACTCCTCACCACCACTGTCGGAATCCACAGTAGCGATGACCACATCCTCTTCATCTCTTAATTTACGGCCTGAAGTAGGAGTTCCAACCTTGATTCCAGCTCTGGTCTTACTCCTCATTGCAACTCGGTAGGCGATGGACGCGATTGTGATTAAGGTGTAGCGATTGAAGATGAGAGATGAAACCTTAACTGGTTGTTGTGGGCTTTTAAAGAAGTAGCTGTAAAGACTCAGAGATAGGATATATCTCAAACACTTTTGAATCATATTCGGGGGAGGATTTTTAGGAATAAATCTAGTTAGATTTATTTTATTTAAACAATTCATTATTTATCCGAATGTGATCTAAACAAAAGTAGTTACTGTGACTAATCTCACTTCCACTTAAATAGCGATTAGATTTAAATTCAAATTGTAATCTAATCTTTAAAACACATAGATTAGCACATAATCACGTAACACAAATTTTCACATAAATTCATATAAATCAGCACACAACGGATAGTTAATTTATGAAGTGAAACTAACAAGAAACTCTTGAAATGACCCTCATGCAAAAATAATTAACAATATGTAAAGTACTAAGAGTGAGCTGATAGTACCCGGATCAAGCTTATTAGCTTACTGACTGCACATCACACATGCCCAATTCCCTTCTCAGCACGACATATCGTTCTTCAGGAAAAGGTTTTGTGAAGATGTCAGCTAGCTGATCTGCTGTAGCCACAAAAATCAGCTTGACAATACCCTTTGCAACATTGTCTCTCAGAAAATGATGTCGAACATCAATATGCTTTGTTCTCGAATGATTAACTGGATTTTCTGAAATGTTGATTGTACTTGTGTTGTCACAAAAGATAGGAGTTTGCTTGCATTTGATTCCAAAGTCCTTCAATTGTTGTCTCATCCATAGCATTTGAGAGCAACAGCTACCTGCTGCTAAATACTCCCCCTCAGCCGTAGATAGAGCAACTGAAGTTTGCTTCTTGCTTAACCAAGAAACTAAGCTTTGACCCAAAAATGCACAAACACCACTTGTACTTTTTCTATCAGTTTGACTACCTGCATAATCTGCATCACTATACCCAACGAGATCAAAAGCATTTGTGATAGGATAGAATAAACCCAAAGTAATAGTTCCACTTAAATATTTAATTATTCTTTTAACAGCTTGTAAGTGAGAACCCTTTGGTTTTGCTTGAAATCTAGCACAAACACAAACACTATACATAATATCAGGTCTAGAGGCTGTAAGATAAAGTAAACTACCAATCATACCTCTATACATTCGAACATCAACATCTTTACCTTGCTCATCTGCTGTCAGCTTGCTGACAACGCTCATTGGTGTTGATTTCGCCTTGATATTCTCATATCCAAATCTTTTGTGTAGATTCTTGATATACTTGGCTTGATGCACATAAATTCCTTCTGGGGTTTGCTTAATTTGGATCCCCAAGAAGTAATTGAGCTCTCCCATCATTAGTAGATCCAAATATAATATCATCTACATATATTTGAACAACTAATATATCTTGCCCTTTAAAGATAGTAAACAAAGTAGGATCAATTTTACCTCTAATGAAACCATTTTTGATCAAAAATTCACTTAACCTTTCATACCATGACCGAGGTGCTTGCCTTAATCCATATAGCGCCTTCTTGAGCTTGTAGACACGGTTTGGATATTTTTCATCCTCAAATCCTGGTGGTTGCTTGACATAGACTTCTTCCTTTAGATATCCATTTAAGAATGCACTTTTGACGTCCATTTGATGTAGCTTGAACTTCTTGTAGCATGCAAATGACAATAGCATCCTGATAGATTCCAATCTTGCAACCGGAGCATATGTTTGATCAAAATCAATTCCTTCTTGCTGATTGTATCCTTGTGCAACAAGTCTAGCTTTGTTCCGAGTAATAGTACCAAATTCATCAACTTTATTCTTGAACACCCATTTGGTTCCAACAATTGAAGCATCCTTTGGTGGATCTACAAGTTCCTAAACATCACATCTTTCGAATTGATTGAGTTCTTCTTGCATTGCCATGATCCAATTTTCATCTTGTAAAGTTTCTTGAACATTCTTTGGTTCCTCTTGAGCTATGAAGGCAGCATAAGCACAAATGTTGGCTTGAGCTTTCCTTGTCTTGATTCCAGCTGATTTATCTCCAATAATCAACTGAGGAGGATGATTCTTCACTGTTCCAGTTGACTTTGGTAGATTATGTTGAGCTATGACCTCTTCATTCCCTGTAGTCTGCCTAGGAGGAGTCTGATCAACAACATTTTGGCTTGCTGATGAGGTTTGACCTCTGGATTCATTCAATGTAAGCTTTGACATCTTGTCCAAAGTTTCTTCAAGAGATGGAGTGGATTCTTTTGCCTTATCTCCTTCTGAAGTTGTGGCAGTTGACTTGTCAGCTTGCTGATTTCCAGTTTCCTGCACTGTCAGCTTGCTGCTAGTACCTGTACCTGCACATTCTTCCTCATCCCTTGCAAGATCATCAGTAGACTCTTGAAATGAAACATCAATAGACTCTTCAACAGTATGTTTAGCAAGATTATACACTCTATAAGCACGACTTGTTAAAGAATAACCCAAAAATATAGCTTCATAAGATTTAGAGTCGAATTTACCATCCCTATCAATGGTTTTGAGTACGAAGCACTTAGATCCAAAGACCTTGAAGTAGCTGATGTTAGGCTTCTTTTTCCTTAGCAATTCATAAGGAGTCTTGTTGAGAATTGGCCTGATAAGCAGTCTGTTAAGAACATAGCTTGCTGTGTTGACAGCTTCTGCCCAAAAGCTTCTTGGCAGCTTGCTCTCGTGCAGCAATGTCCTAGCTGTTTCTTGTAAGGACTTGTTCTTACGCTCTACAACTCCATTTTGCTGAGGTGTACGAGGTGCTGAGAACTCATGTGAGATTCCTCTTTCTTCCCAATAAGTAATGAAGTCTTTTTGGAATTCCCCACCATGATCACTTCGAATACCTACAAGTCTTGTATCTAGCTTGTTCTCAAGCAACTTGATTAGTTTCTCAAATTCACTAAAAGCACAATCTTTAGTACGCAAGAATAATACCCAAGTGAATCTAGAATAATCATCAACAATAACAAAGGCATATTGTTTACCTCCAATACTCTTATAAGCTTCGGGACCAAAGAGATTCAAGTGAAGAATCTCTAAAGGTTTAGAAGTAGATACCATTTTCTTTGCCTTGTGTGGAGTCCTTGTTTGCTTTCCCAATTGACAAGCAGAACATGTCTTCATCTTGACATACTTAAGCTTTGGTAATCCTCGAACAAGCTTCTTTGCTGACAGCTTGCTGAGATGATCCATATGAGCATGTCCAAGCCTTCTATGCCAAATTTCTGGATTATTATCCACAGCTGCTAAACAAACACCTGCCTCCTGTTCTTCAAAGTTCAAAGCATATATATTTCCTTCTCGTTTTGCAACCAGAGGAGTTTTGTTAGCACCAACAAGTATAGTACATTTATCCTTACCAAAGTTAACAATATGACCATCATCAAATAACTGACTTAGACTAAGCAAGTTATAAGTGAGACCTTTGGCAAGAATCTATAGTTCTCTTGCCAAGAATAGGAAGAGTTTTGCTATCACCAATTGTGACACGACCACCCTTCTTCATCTTCAAGCTTAGAAACTGAGATTTGTCTCCACTCATGTGCCTAGTGCATCCACTATCCAATATCCATTGATTTGGCTTTACTTTAGACACGAGACAAACCTACAAAACAAACACAAACAACTCAACGTTTTGGTACCCAAATTTTGTTGGGTCCAGCAGTGTTAGATGATAAAACATATAGAACATTTAGATCAGATTTCTTGATCCACATTTGGACCACTTTTGAACTCTTCTTCCATGTTCTGCTGGTCTTATCAGCATACTGTATCGGAGCTGTCTTCTGTCTGTTTCTGTTGTCAGCATACTGTCTGTGAGCTGACTTCCTTTTCCAGCTTGCTGATTGAGTATTCTTCATTGGACAATTATTAGCAAGATGGCCCTTCTTTCCACACTTGTGACAAGTCACCCAAGGCATGGCATAATTGTATGGAATGCCATTTTTCCCTTCATATCTCATTGATGATGTGGATGTAGAAGCTGCACCAATGCCTCCTTTATCATGAGACCCTTTAGCTTGTTTCATCATAGATTTAAGACTTTCTTCTCCTTGAACAAACTTTCCCATGGCTTTTCTTTAACTTCTTGCTCCAATGACTTGATCTTTTCAGCTTGAATAGATATTTCAGCTAAGCTTTGAGATTTGCTCAACTCGAATGCCTCCAAGCTTGCATCCTTTGCTTTAAGATCTGCTCTCAGCGAGCTGAGTTCCTTCATGAGTGTATCATTCCTTCTTTGGATTTGCAAGTTGTTTCCTTCAAGTTGTGAGATTTGTTCCTTGAGAGTAGCAATGATTCCACTACTAGCCTTGGCACTCTTTTCATTCAAGAAATCACCTATGACTTTCTTCAAATGAACATTTTCTTTCTCGAGCTCATAGTTCTCATTCTTCAGATCAATGAGTTCCATTATTGATAAACAACTCTTATCCTGCATGGTTAGTTCACAAGTAGTTGTATCAATAGTATGTAATTCAGAATTAATAGAGTTTACCTCACTATTAGTGTCCGTATCTGAATCCGTTGTATCAATTGAGCCATCGAGACCAGCAAGAGCCAAGTTCACCAACTCATCACTAGAATCATCAGAAGCTGACTCATCTTCATCATCACTCCAAGTTAGAAGTGCCTTGGATTTCTTTTTATTCTTGTAATCAGCTTGCTGTCTAGGCGGCTTTGACTTGTTTTTCAGCTTGTAGCAATCCCTTTTGAAATGTCCTTTCTTGCCACATTCGAAACATGCATCATCCTTTGGATCTTTCTTTGCACCAAAAGCTTTGCCCTTTTCTCGTTTCATTTTATTTTTCTTTTCAATCATTCTCTTGATTTTCCTGGACATAAGAGCTAGATCCTCATCTGATTCTGTTTCCTCATTTGTTTCCAGCTTGCTGACAGAAGAGTGTAGTGCAAGATTCTTCATTTTCTCTGTTGGCAGCTTGCTGCTTTCTGAGCTGTTAGCTTCAATTTTGGCTTCAAATTGTTCCAACTCAGCAAATATAGCTTGGTGATCCATAGTATCAATGTTGAGAGCTGACTCCAGTGCTGTGACCTTGGCACCATATTCGAATGGAGCTGCATTTAGAATATTCATGTTGATTTCCGATTGAGGAATCTTTTTGCCAAGTCTTTCAAGGCTGTTAAGAGTGACTTGGAATCTAGCTTGGCTTTCACGAATGGATTCTCCCTTCTTGATAGCGAAGCTTCCGAATTTTTTCATGAGCTTTCCGAGCTTGACCTTCTTTAGACCTTGTGAACCTTCATGATACGTCTCCAATGCATCCCAAATTTCCTTCGCTGTTTTGAGAGAAGAGACCTTGTCATATTCAGCTTGATTCAGCCCATTAATTACTGTACTCCTTGCTTTTCCATTGGCAGCAACCTTTGATAGCTCGTCCACTATGAGAACATCAACGTCCTTGACTTTTCCATCTTTATCAAGATATTCATAAGGACCTCTTTGCACAACTCTTTGCATTAGGGGATCTCTGGATAGATGAGCCTCCATTTGGCCTTTCCACCAATTGTAGTTGTCAGAACCCGTGAGGAGAGGAGCTCTAAAATCGGACTTTCCCTGAAAGTTATCAGCCATATCGATCGATACTATTCTTGTTACAGAAGTATTAGTACAAACCTCGCTCTGATACCAATTGAAATTACACACCTAGAGGGGGGGTGAATAGGTGTTATGGCTAATGTGACCGATTTTTACTTGTTACCGAATAGTTAAACTGTCACAGACAGCTGGCTGTTAATTATCAGAGTAAACAGTTAGCTAGCTAACAATGCAGATGTAATGCAAACAGATATAATCAGTAAGCTAGCAACACAGAGAATTTTAGCCAGGTTCGACCCCTAACCCTAATGGTCTACGTCCTGGTCCCCTACCAACTGGTAAGAGATTATATTATTAATCAATAATGTTAACAATTAAAATGATTCAATAATATAACTCCCTTTAACCCTTGTTCCTGTTATCAGCTTGCTGAAACCCCTGAACCACGAACCAAAAGTTCTCCAAGACCTATACTTCCCAAGTATACTGTTCTAGCTAACTAGTCCCCTTGTTCCCTTGTTTCACAAGCTGGATACACAGGAACAAACCTTTACACTTTGAACAATACAATGTATGAGTGTAATACAACAGAAACTATGAACTCAATATAGATATATAATCGTATATAAGTACTAGAGCTCAAGTAAAGATTTTGCAATGAAAGTGTGTTGTATTTCAGAAGCTTGATGTGTGTTCTTGTTTTTTACAAAACGGAAACCACACTCAAGTATATATACCATCATTCCAAACGGTCATAATTCAAAAAATCTCTAACGTTCTTGATTTAACAAATCTCACGTTTTATTTGCTTGAAAGATGAACGTTTGAACAACGTATATTTTACTGAGTAAAAGCATAAAGACGTTTGAAACAACTCAGTAAACGTTTGTTTATAAAACCATAATTTTGAAATCAAATAGGAGTAGTTTTAGATAAGATCGAATAAGAGATAAAAACTCCTATAAGTTAGGAAATCGTTTTTGTTTGAAATTCTTGTTTAAAACTGAGCTCTAATATTTATATAAGTCATATATAAATATTAAAGTCCTTACAAATCGATTCCTAATAAATCTCCTTGCTTTTCAACTTTGATCCTTATCCATTTGTTATTCTGTTCATGCTGTGAGCTTGCTGATAAGCCTGAATAATAATCTGTAAGCTTGCTGACAGTTGAACATAATACTGAAATGTATCAAGCTGTTAGCACAAGTATATATAACTTTGATAGCTCGCTAACAAGCACCAGTTTTATGCTATTAGCTTGCTGGCAGTGTGATCATCAAAACCTTGAGAGTATCAATTGTGTTCTTTCTTAAAAACTAGTTCACTTGTTTGTTCCTAACCCAGAAACGAAACCCCATTTATTGAAAGACCTTGGTTATCATCATACAACCTACCCTGCCATAATTATAAAATACATTGATACACTTGATTCAGTAACCTATACCCTTGATAAAGAATACCTAATTAGTAGAACTCTAATGCTAAGGTGTTGAAATGAATATTTGGTTTAGAATCATTAATTCTTATAGATTTTGAACCTTGGTTTTAAAATGAAAAATGATTCGATGTATTTGTTTTAAAAAGGGAATTGGATGAAAATGTTTTATGACCGAGGCGCCGGTCCCAATTGAATTACTAAAGGCCAAAGTGTGCCTAAGATCCTTTATATTTGAGAACTCGTATTGGATATGCGGGTTCGGAGCTATGTCGTGGGCTGATCACCCAGCTTAGCTCGTAGTGTCTTATCTGGTTCCAATTCCATAAAGGAGAAACTGTTTTGTTTAAATCATATTGTGTTGTATCATTATCTTGATATCATTGTTAGGTTTTACATACTGTTTGAATTATTGTTGGTTTGGATATTATATACTTGCTGAGCATTATTGCTCATTCTTGTTATTCCTTCTAACCCTTTTATCTAGGAATAAAGATGATTGACTTAAGACTGCGCATAAGAGAAATGATAGGCAAAGATTGCAAGTGGTTGAGTTTCAAGCAGATGGTCGAGTAGAGTATCAACCATGTCATTAAGACTAGATACAGTTGGAGTTCTGCAATTCAATTCAGTTGGAAATGAGATTTGTTTATTTGTTTATCAACTACTCTTCTTATCGAGGTTTAGCTGATAACGCAGTTTAATTTGTAATTAAATTTGATAGTTTTAGTTTCTGATTTCAATGCTGTAACCTGTATGCGATCCTCTTTTTAAGGGGTGAAATTGATTTTCATTTAAATCATTTTTTTTAAAATATCCAGTTTTTGAAATATTTGTTTTTACTTTCTTTCAAAAATACAGGGTTTAAATTGTTTTTTTTAGTGGCTAAAAAATACAGGTTTTAAATTATTTTTATTTACACGTGGCACCAGATCCAGACCCCCGGATCTGAGGGACGTCACACTTACAATTTGTAAATTTCATTCTCGAACAGAGAACAAAGTTCTCCCTCTGGTTCGGCGAAAAATATTTCAAAACCATATAAGATTTTCTGAACTAATCTATATCCACAATACTGTCCGCAGATGGTTTCTTCTGTGGCCTCGCAAAGAGCACCATTTCCCCGGCCCTTCGCACATTCTTTTCTCTTCTTCTTCATATAATAAAGAAATTAACAATGTGGAAACTTAAACTTATACCAAATAGATCGATACAATCTGGACCACTCCCACAAGTTCTTATACTTCAGTTCCTTCATCACTCACACACCCCTAGTTGGGTTCTCTAATATTAATTGTTACACAATGGGATGTCCACATCCATGCCCCGGATTAAATCCATTTGGTGTCATGGAAAGTCCAGTGCCAGTGCTACACCCAACGAGTGCCAGTGCTTGCTCCATCATCACAAGCTTCTGAGCTTGTGTGGCGACATTTCTCTTCTGGTCCCTCTATTTCTCTTTTCAACATACCCAATTGTTCAAATCCAAGATCATCAACCGGGGCCTCCCACCAGACAATGTCTTGTCCTTGCTTCCTCAGTTTCAGAGCTCCTTCCCTCTTTGCTTTTGCTCCTCCAAATGGTTAAGCAACTTAAAGAGTGGGGTGTTCAGTAGACGAGCCCTTGCACTGCCAAGAGCCTGTACAAGTTGAAGGCTAGTCGAATTGGTTGGACTAGGGTTCTGAGCATCGAGGAACTTATCAAAGATTTGTTCCACATTTGGATGTCCAAATGAGAACACTCTTTTCCCAGGAGAGAAGACCACGATTGCAATCACTACACCACAGAAGGTGCTAAGCTCACTAGCTTTTTTGAATAACCCAGAACGCCTCTTGGAGAATGTAACCCTGAGATTACTTTCCTTGCTCATTTTCGCCATAACAATCTTTTGGCGACCCTTGCTCTTTGTTTCCATGTTTCTCTAGCCTTCTTAGTAGTTACAATAAAATGGAACAGCAGATTATAAAGGGATCTACCCTTTGGGTAGGTTCACTATCGGAAAAAGCATGTAATTATTGGTGTCAATATTTCATTCTATTAGCATTTACAAACTTGCACTGGGAGACCATGTGGTAATGGTTCAAATGGAAAAACATAATTCATTTGTGGAATTTTCTTGTAAAATTAGTATTTATGAGGGATCTTTTATTCCTTTTTTGTGTCCAATGGAGTTCTTCTGGTATTCAACAAGAATAAATGACCTCTTTTTCTAATATAGGCCATACTAATAATTCTTTTTTTGTCCAAATTTTTTAAAACAGAAAAACATATGATTGGCTTCTTTCTCAAAGTGTTTGTATAATTAAAGAAAAAGTCAATTTTTTTGGTAGTAATTATGAATACAAAAAAAAAACTATACAAAATCGATAATCTATCATAAATTCTTAAAATCAGGCATTAAACTTCTCTTGCCATAATACATAAAGTTTTGAATATCTTTTCAAAAAAATCAAACTAAAAGGTATAATTTAGTTTATTATTTTTAGAAAATCTAAATTTATTTGAAAACATTGATTAATATATTAACCGATATTATGGACTAATTTCACCATTTATTATGTATATTTTTAAATTTGTTAGTACTCAATATTGGCCCAAAATGACACACCATAAATCTCAACTAAGAATGTATTTGTTAGGAATCAATAATTTTGATGATAACATAAACACTTTGTAACATGTTCAAATTAGAATCTTTATCATTTTATCAGTTGTAATTGTTATGTTACTTATCTTGAGAATTATCAACCGATGGATAAAGTAGGATGGCCAATTGTAAATATCCAATGCCATGTATTTTTGTCTAGGTGAAGGATATTCAACTGATGAGTGATAGTAATTCAACTGTATACTACGTTCGACTGATGAAGACCAAGTTTTCAACTGATGGGAATGGAATAGTGTTTGATCGATTAAAGTTTGTAATTCATTCGATGGATGAAGGAACTTTCAACGGATGAAGCAAGCAGCCATTGAAAGTGACTAAAGCTCAATTCTTACAAGTTACATGGATCGAATTACACTAAAATGGAGATGGAAGCCCATTTGGGACAATAAAGAAGAACGAGAAACATTCTTAGTTTATGAAATGCAATCTGGATCAAATCAATATTATGGTCAAAGATGAAGACATCCCAGACGACATGCAAAAGATAAAGTTGTGCAGCATAGTTTACATTAGAGTGCAAATTTTGTATTTTAGTTTAGCTTTGTAAAGTTGGAGTATATAACCAAGTTAGTAGCATGAGTTGAACTTGATAAAATATTCTTGTAAGAAAACCTGAGTGTTAGAAACAGTTTGAGTGTTGAACCTGCAACTGTGAGAATTGTAATCAATCCACAGATTCTTCAATATAAAATCTCACTGTGTTTTTACTGTTCTGCTGTTTTTGTGTTATTATCTTGAATCTTTGAACTTTTGTAAAAGATTGTATTCAACCCCCCTTCTACAATCTTTCTTATAGCTAGTTGGTGTAAATTAACAATTGGTATCAGAGAGAGGTTCCCAACAAACAGGGAAAAAGATCAACACAACTAACGAAAGATGGGAAAGAAGGATGATGGAGTTAAGATTCATGTTCGTGACAAGGACAATTACTTTCAGTGGAAAGTAAGGATGCATTTGCATTTGATGTCAATTGATGAAAGCTATGTCAACTGCATAGAGAAAGAACATCATGTTCCTGTGAAGGTTTGCACCAGTATTGGAGCTGATGGTGAAGACATGGTAGGCAAGATGATTCCTAAGCCTATCCATGAATATTCTCAAGAGGACACTGAAGAAGTGCACAAGGATAAAAAGACCATGAACATTTCGTTTAATGGTCTAGATCAAGAAATGATTGACAATGTAATTAGCTGAACAAGTGCCAAGGATGTTTGGGACACCATCTAAATAATCTGTGAAGGAAATGAGCAAGTAAGAGAAAAAAAATGCAGTTGCTGATTCAACAAGTCATTTCATTTCAAAAATGGACAAAGTCTGAGTGACACATTTAACAGGTTTCAAAAGCTATTAAATGGTCTGAGACTTTATGGAAGAGTCTACCAGGTTAAGGATTCAAATTTGAAATTCTTGAGGAGGAATGGAAACCCATGACAGTCTCCTTGAGAAACATTCAAGAATTTAAAGATTATACTCTTGAGAGACTGTATGGAACCCCGAAGACCTATGAGCTTGAAATGGAACAAGATGATGAAATTGAAAAAAATCAAAAGAAAGGAAACTCATCTGTGGCTCTTGTTGCATCTGGTGAAGATTTGATCAAGGATAAGGGAAAATCACAAGCTGAAAAAACTGAGAAGTTGGTCAAGGAAGAGAGCTCAGAATCAAGGAAATGAAAAACAAAGGTAAAAGATGAAGCTGATTCTGGTGATGATTGATCAGCATTTGGCATTCTTGTCAAGAAGATTCTCAAAATTGAAATTCAAAAAGAATTTTAATTCATCAAAGCCATTCAAGAGCAATCCCAAGTCTGACAGAAGCATGGTGGACAGGTCCAAATTCAAATGCTTCAACTGTGGGAATGCTGGTCACTTTGCCAATGAATGCAGAAAGCCTAAAGCTGAGAAGAGGTCCAATGAAAGTGTGGACTACAAGAAGAAATACTATGAGCTTCTCAAGAAAAAAGAAAGGACATTCATTACAAAGGATGATTGGGCAGCTGGAGATGATTCTGATGAAGAGGAGTATGTCAATCTTGCTCTTATGGTCAACTCCACAGATCAAGAAGAGAACACTGCAAATAGCAGCCAGGTATTCACTACTAACTTAGTTGAGTTAACTAAAGATGAATTCAATGCTACTATTAATGAAATGTCTACAGAATTATATCACTTGCATGTCTCATTAAAATCTCTCACTAAGGAAAACAATAGGATTAAGGAAGCAAACAAATTTTTCAGAATTGAAAGTTGAGTGCCAAACAGCCAAAGATGATCTTTTGGTTGTTTTAAAAAGAGAAGAAGTGATCAAGAAGCAGCTTGATAAGGAACAAGAGATAATTTCCAGATGGAAATCTGGAAGAGATGTTTCTGCAAATATAATCAGCATTCAAGGCAGAGAGACTTTTGTTGAGAATGAGTGCAAGAGAGACAAGAAAGTTCTTCAGATCTCAGATGCGAGTTCAACTGATGAGAACACGGATAGTGATCATCCATTGAAAACTAAAAGTTTAATGAATGAAAGTTATCCGTTGAAAAAACCTCATCAGTTGACAAGAAAATTCTCAAGAAGTTAAACACACTACTAGAATTAGTGCCTACGACATCGGTGCTTAGACATCGGTTGATCGGTCGACCGATGTTAAGGTAAGTTCAGACATCGGTTTTTTTAATCGATGTTATCGTGAAATTTACACATCGGTTGGGAAAATAACCGATGTTAATACTCATTTAAAAAAAATTAGAATCGTATAGTAGACATCGGTTGAGAAAATAACCGATGTAGATTTGTATTAGACATCGGTTAAATTGTTAACCGTTGTTAAAATATATTTTTAAAAAAATGAAAATTAAACCAACAGCTTATTTCGATTCCCACACTTAACCAAAATTATTTCCCCCTCTTTTCCCTCCCGACACTTAAACAAAACATTTCCCCTCCCTCCCGACACATTCACTCTGCCTCCTCCCTCCCGACACATTCACTCACCCTCCTCCCTCCCTCCTCAGTCCGTCACTCAGCAACCACGCCGCCGCCGCATTTCTGGTGCCTCTCACATCTCTCACATCTTTGCGCCTCTACAAATTAAGGTTCCAATTGAACTCGAAATTGGATGAAGCATTAGATTGGTGCTTCGAGAACCCATATTTCTCGACCTCAAGCACCAAGTTTTGGGTTTATTTCTTTCAAATTAGGTTAATTTCTACTCAGGTCTTGTTTTCACTAATTTTTGGTTTTTGATTTTTGAACAGATATTGAGGTTTCGAGGCTTAAAGAGCTTGAATAGTTTACTGAGCTTGAAGAGCTTGGATAAGAGGTACTGAGCTTCATCCTTTAGATGTGCATTTAGTTTGATTTTTATGTAAATTTTTTAGGGTTTTTGATTTCACTGTTATTTTAAGGTAATTTTAATAATGTAATTTTGTTCATTTCAAGTACAAGTACAATTATAGGAATAATTTTATATTTTAAATAAATTCAAGTACAAGTACAGTTATATGAATTCAAGTACAATTATATATAGGAATAATTAAGTACAAGTACAATTATAGGAATGATTTCATATTACAATTTAAGTACAAGTACAAAATTACTGTTTAAAATATAAATCTAATTTATATACTAACCGCTATAGCCATCGCCCCTGGCGTAGTATAGACCAAAGGCGGGCATTTCTTCCCCTTGCTAGCCTCCCTCGCCTTCCTTGAAGCTTTTGTTGCATGGGTCCTTTCCCACAATTCGAGGCGCTTCGATTTCTTCTCCTTTTTTGCGCCGTCATTTCCTACAACAAAGGGAATATAATTAACCACAGTTGTTACATTCTTGATTTATTAATCAATTAATAAAGCGTGTTGCATTATTAATTCATTAAGAAATATAATTGAACTTGATTACTCCTAAATTGTACATTTAATATGTTTTAAATTAGCATTTCAATAGCTTCAAAAGATTTTGCACCTGTAGTGTGAAAAGTCTCCACTTTTTCTCGATTTTGTGATCCAACCTTGGACCGATGCTTGTGATTGTCACTATCCCAATATTTCAACAGATTTTCCCATAGAGGGGGTTGAAAATACCACGGCCTCAGATCTTTTGCTGACTTTCCAGTTTCCTTCATATTTCTCACCAAGCGTCCCTTCTCCTCATTCATCATTTTCTTACATGTTTTTTTCCCGTGCTCCCTGATACTCCAAGTGGCCTTCGTCCGACTCTGTCCTCTCAAATTTTTGTAGAAGCACTGAAACGAAATAAAGAACATGTTAATTATATATATAGCAAGCATGTATACAAGGAATATATGTATGTGTGTGTGTATATATAGACGATGTAAAGAATAGAAAATTAAGGTACACACACACACACACACACACACACACATATATATATATATATATATATATATATATATATATATATATATATATATATATACCTTAAACTCATTTACAACAACATCCATCCACTCCGGTTTTTTTTGCTATAATATCAGTATAGGTGTACGTTCCAACAGGCCAGTGATCACGAAGTATTGCAAGCAAAGTCTTTTTTGCTTCGTCATCAAAGATATTGTACAATTGATGACAAAAAAAAATCTTATGAAGAAATCCAAAAAAAATACAGTATAAAGCATATTGTATAACTCTAACTAGCTAAAAATGAAATGATTAAGTTAAATTACCGCCCACCATGAATGTCAATCCGGGTAGGTTTTTTAGGCAGCTCTTCCCCGAACCTTCCGATCGAATTAGTTCTGGGCCTACGGATTAAAAAAACAAATGCAGTTTGACTTTCCGCCCGACTTTGCGGAGTAGCTGGAAGTGTTTGATCAGCTTGATCAGTTGGAGTAGTTCGTGGTGGGCTTTGATCATCAGCTTGAGTTGGAGGAGTTGTGGTGGGCTTTGATCATCAGCTTGAGTTGTAGAGTTGTGGCGTTTCTTGCCACGAGTCGTACAACCTTGAGAAACAGCGATATTCTTTTTGCCTTTGTCTTTTTTTGGTGCCTTAGCCTAAACATGAACAATGACATATATAGTTAGTCAACTTATGTTAGTCAATGAAACAACCACTGCAGATTCATAGCTAAACAAAATGATCACAAGTATACATACTAGTTGAAGAATATGGAAAGATAATTACATGTGCACTTAAAATTTTGATAAAACCATCAACTGAAATTAATGATCATAAGATATATATACAAGTTGAAGAATATGGCAAGATAATTTAATTGAACGTAAAACAAGCAATTGAAGTATATTAGTTAAAGCAAATTACTACGACTCTGCTCAGTTTTAAAACAGAACTCAGACGCGACTTGGAAATCGGTAAACGAAAACAAAGTAGAAGAAAACTCATGAATCAGAAAGTTATTAACAGCAACTCGAAAAAATAAATCAACCCAGTTAAAGAAACTAAGTTAAACAATCAGCAGCAACTCGGAACTCAGCAAAGAACAACACACATGAGCGAAACTTAAGCAAGAACTCGACATAAAAACTACAACTGAGACTCGACTCGGGAATACAGAACAACCAAAACTCAAGATTTCAAAATCAAAAGAACAAGCAGCTGATACAACTATCATATATATTCGACAGAATTTAATTGAAATCAAAATACAACCGTAACACAACGTCAACAACCCATCAATCGACCCATTAACCTGGCTCAGTGCTGCGACTCAGCCACGCAGCAAAACTAAAAACTGGACTCAAACTCGGAAACATACTTGTGCAGGTAAATCTAAAAAAGATGCTAAAAGCCTAAGACTCTAAGATAACAATCATAACATCACCCATAAATCAGAGCAAGATACCACTGGTTCCAACTTGTTGTCTCATTACGTGCACAAAACACAAACACTACCCATAAATGCATGCGGTTACCATAAATATATATACAAACACAAACACAAACACAAACATAATTTATATCCAAAATAGAGATAAAATCACAACAAGATACAAAACAGAGAAAAATGGTAATCAAAGCAAGATAGAAACGGAGCTACAATTGAGCCAGATTAAAGAAACTATAAACATATATAAACCTGATTAAGCAAAAAAGTGAACAAATTATAGAATATTTTTTTTCGAAACCTGTAAGTCTAAATGTAAAGACAACCCTATCTGTTACATAGGGATGATAACTCAACAATAGAACAGGACATGTAAATAACACTACGCCTGCTCCGGAATCAGAAGATACGAAGACAAAGGTTGAAGAAGCCATCTACATTCTTGAAGGAAGAAGTTCACTGGAAGAAGTTCATTAATATGTTCATGCCTCAGTGAAGAATAAAGATTGAAGTATTCAAGATTGTGGAAGCAATGAAGATGTTGTCCAAGTACTCGAAAGATTTCAGTGCAACCCCTGAAGCAAGATATTTTTATATATCTTGGTTGGTTATTTACAATCAACAATTGAAGCATAAACTAATTAACCCGGAACCGACTGATCAATGTTTGGTACAATGTTTAACTTCAGTGTTTGTCGCTTGTGAACCAGACCAGTGCACTAAGCGTCAGCACGTACTAGTTTTGCAAAGTATTTATCGATCGAAGAATTGATCCAGTTATATCAAGTCATTTGTTCCACAGCTAAGCCAAACCAAACATCAGCTATGCCAAAGTCTCTGCTCAAATCCATATGTCAAGCTTCCACACAAAACCATATCAGGAAGTGACCTATCTTTTATATGTGTGCACTTATATATTTGTATATGTACAAATATATTTATATATATGTATATATGTATATTTAATTAAATATAATATATATAATATATATGTATATATGTTTTTTTTAAAAACATATGTATATGTATATTTATATGTATGTATATTTTAAGAAATATATATGTATATAGTATATGTATTTATATTTTACATAAGCAATTATATAATTAATTGTATATATACATATTATATTATGTGTATAAATATATTTATATTTAGAGAGAGCTATATATATATCTTTATATTTATATTTATATTTATATTTATATTTACACATAGTTATATGTATATTATATATATTTAAATATATGAGAATATATTTAAATATATGTGTATATATATATTACAATATGTTTATATAAATATTATATATATGTATATATTTATATATACTTTTCTTTATATATTTATGTTTATATTTATATTTATAAATAACTATATATATCTCTATATATATTTATATATATATTTACATTTGTATTTACATATAATTATATATTATATATATTTAAATATATGAGAATATATTTAAATATATGTACATATATTATTATATGTTCATATAAATAATATATATATGTGTGTATATATTTATATATACTTTTATTTATTAATATAATTACAACATAATATTATATATTATATACATTAGCATGCATGGGATGATGTCATGTGTTCTCAACTAGGGTTTCACACAACATATACAGGAAGGCCACTGGATGGCGCCACTTGCGACGTGAATGAAATATTCACCAAGGCACTTGATCACAGTGTGCACTGGAAGTGTGTAAAGCGCGAATTGACTTATTACCTTGGCAACCTTGCGCCACCAACTGGAAGTACTGGGTATGGACACACTGGTAATACCCTAAGTTGCGCTTCATGCTAACAGGGGGTTCATTAGCGGTACCTACTGTTTATTCTAAGGCAGAACACCCTCTGTATACTCTTGTATATACGCAGCGCAACTTCTCTTCCATTTAACTAACACTGGTAACCAGAGTGCTTTTGTGTGATTAAGCTAGCGTCAAAAGTGATGAATGTGCATAGGCTAACTCAACCATAGCAGCGCAACTTGGTTAAGTTAACTAAGTTGCGCCTGGATATCTCTGTACACTCATACCTGTATATTTGAAGTACTAGGAATATTGGTCCAAAATGACACACCATAAATCTCAACTAAGAATGTATTAATTTTTTAATTACATTTAGTTTTAAAAATTGTTGAAAGATTTAACTTACCTAAGAATATGCTATTCATCTCATGGAAATAATTTTTATTTTTTGTTCTTTTGGGTCCAGATTTATGATTAAAATATTATACTTTGAGGTTCATGGTAAATTTTGCTGTCAAATATACTTATCTATCAAAGTGAAAAAACTAATTTCTGTAACATGCATGATTTTATTGTTTGGGAATTTTGTTGTAATATAATTAAAAATATATATATAAAATAATGGAACTTATTTATAAAAATACGCCCACAAAAGAATCTACATGTACCATGAGGTATTTGTGAAGTTTTTTGTAACCTATAAAATAAAATAATGAATTAGCGGTAATAAATATTGTTTTCTTTTTCAAAATATAGATAGTTTTTGTAATGTAATACTAATTGATTAGAGTGTAAACATGTTGTGTTCATCAAACTATAATTCTTTTATTTATTAACACACAAGGTAATTGTGCTAGTTCAAAAATTTATTCTAATAATGCCCCTCAAAATGGGAGGTGGAATTATATGTTTGTTGTTTATATATTATAATTATTTTTAAACATTCCAAGTCATTATCTTATATTTTATGACAAGTTAAAATGATGGGTAAAACCATTAATGGCATGACTTTATGTGCAAAATTATGAAAACGTTTTTTAAGATAGTATCAAGGATGTGGGCAATACAATTTATCTTATATTTAACAAAATAATTATTTATTTTTGTCACATATCATTAATGTAATTTCATTTTGACATTTATTCCTATACTATCAACTTTTGTTAGTTTTACAAAATATCTTTTCATGAGATCTCTGTCATGAAGTGTAAAAGGGTTTTTTCTAATATTGACGGGCTTAAAACCTTTCTATTTAATCAAACAAAAAATGGCACGGTAAAGTAGAATATAAAAGAAAACAACTTCTCCCAGTTTCCCAAGATCCTCATTTGTAAAAATCTAATGAAAGAATGAAATCCTTTGATGCATGATACAAGACACTACATAATTTCCTTTTGCTTGACTTATCTTAGCAGAATAAAGATTTATGTGGCAATGAGTGCCTTGGGTATTCTTGACTTATCTATGTAGGATGAAAAATTATGTTACATTGTGCCACTTGATTGATGATTGGTGTCTTGTAGTGTCATACAATGTAAGACACCATTGAGTTTTTATGATGCATGATCACAAGACATGATATGATTCGATTCAATGTATTTAAGTTACGTATATTGAATAAGCAATTATATTACATGATGTAGTAGATTTTGTTGGAAATTAGTCTAAACTTGTTTTTAAAATATTATTAAGCAGTATTGTAGTGTCATAGAGTAGTGGACGGTTTCCAGCAGTTGTTTGAGTTGTGGAGTGTTTGTTGGATGCAGGTAGTAGTTCCTAGTTTATAGGCATTATCTCTGATGTAGTTGATATATATTTCACTCGTTGAGCAGCAATAAGAGAAAGCTAGTTTCTCCTGTATATTCACTCTTCCGCTAATATCTTATAAACCTTAATGCTTCACTTGGTATCAGAGCCTGGTGTTGAGGTTTTGTACGCCTAAATATCAACCCAGACACACAAACATAACCATGGAAATACCCAAGAAAAAATAAGGCCATGTGGGTTTAAGCTATCCGATGCGAACGAAAAGTAATTATACAGCATGGTCCCTGAAAATGAAGTTTTCATCATAAAGGCGCAAGGTGTTTGGGGTGCGAGCGAAGGAGACCCAAAGATTGCTGTTGATGAGAGGACGGTACAGATAGCTCTTGCAGCTATATAGAAAGGTGTGCCATAAGATGTACTGCTGACTATTGCTGAGAAAGATAGCGCAAAGGAAGCTTGGGAAGCCATTAAAACGATGAGTGTAGGGGCAGAACGAGTGAAGGAGGCTAAGGTACAAACGTTAAAGGGAGAGTTTGAGTCTCTTACCATGAAGGAGACAAATAACATCGATGATTTTTTTATGAAGCTGAGCGGGATAGCAACCAACATACGGGTTTTTGAAGAAGTCACTACAACAAAAACAGCATCAGACAACGGTTTTTGCCCGTTGTCTGATGCCCAAGAAAACCGTGGTCTATTGAGATGCCGTCTGATACGCACCTCAGACAACGGTACGTACCGTTGTGTGAGATAAAGAAACACAACGGCTTATAGTTAACAGCATGTTGTGTTACACCCAGAAACAACAACAGAACCATTTAAAAAGTGTTGTTATAAGCATTTCATAACAATAGTCATATTTGGGATTTGTGTTGTTAGTGGGACTATCCACAACATTTTAAGTGGTTAGATTTACTTGTTGGTAAGAGTATCAGACAATGGTTTAGATTTAGACAATAGGTTGTTTGTAGATTTTGAGACAACGGTTTTCTTTTCCTTTTTCTTTTGTGTTTAATTATGTCAGACAATGGTTTCTTATTTGCCAGTTTGTTGTCTTTTACATATTTGGACAATTATTTCTATTTCATTGTGAGCTTCTTTATGAATTCTCTGAATAATTCTCTATATCATTTATAATAAACAAAAGTTCTGTAAAATGTTACAAACATATAAGCTTTGTTCATCTCTAAGTTGCTTAGGAAACTCTACATCAAATTTAACTATCAGGTTACCCTTCATCAAGTTCTTCAACCTTTGGCATGCCGTGCCCTGCTACTATCTTCTCATACTCGGGATATATCACATCTTCCATTATTATCATCATCTTCTCTCCACCTAAAAAGACACTGAAAGTCTGCAACCAATGAGCGCTTCTACCTGGGGAATTTCTATTTCGAATACCAAATTATTGCCATCTTTCCTGAAGAAATCAAAGGTTGTTGTTCTCTGCAATCGCGAATATAACGTCTCATGTTTCACGTCCTGGTATCTCATTCCCCAGCCCTCAAAACTAATCTTTGTGCCATTTTTCTATCCGGGCTTCACTTTTGTTGTGAGCACTTCATCAATGACAATGACTATGCAATGCATCTGGATAAGAAACATAAAAAACATTAAACATTAATATCAATGACAATGTTGGAGGGGCAGAAACAAAAATATTCTCTAGGAGGTATTAGTCGGTCACTGGTAGCATATTACATGGAATTAACAAATACTATCAAGGTGGATTCATGATTCCTACGGGTATTAACTTCCAGGATTTCCCGGAAATGAATTAGATGTCTCTATAAATTGTAAAGACTTCCAAGGTCCAATTTAAAACACACACAACTTGGTTTCCCCTGCAAATACAGTAGGTTTTAAACCTAAAAGATTTGCTCATCATCACTATGAATTATGTAGTAAGTGGCTAAAATGTTCTACAATCACAAGTCTGCAAGGATTATACATAAATCATTAAATGGGGAATGCATTGTTAAACAGACATACCTCTCTCATCATTTAACATGAAGTCCAATGCACTAAGAACACCAACAAGATACCTGCTGTCGAAGTCCCAAAATCAGGATGAGCTGGGTTATGAATAAATAGAATAAGGTAAAGAAAAATGAATCATATCAAATCAAACGGTACCACTACATTTTCTTCTATCTCACTCAATTATATATTATGTCCACATATCTGCCTGTACTTGGACCAAGACACTGTATTTCTCTATCAGATGATTCATATCCAAATGGAACTATTAGTATGTTGTATCCAAGATATATGTAAAGTATTCAATCAAAACTCAGAGCACTTGACAAATCTCGTCAGATGGCAACCAGTAATCAACACAACTCTTAAGCAATCCACATTTCACTCAACAAAAAAATCATCTTGCAACCCCATCTAATTAATAACAACTATACAAGATTTGGGCATAATTGCTCATACACAAAAACACAAAATCTAACAAATTAGTGACTAACAAAAAGCAATCTACTCCCCAACAATATAATTAAATCCATAATATACCCACTAAAGAAAATACCTAAATGAGATAATCGAATGTAAAATTATAAAAAAATTACCAAAAAGATGATACCAACTATAGATTCAGATGTAGAGAAGTGTTTGGTCTCATGGGATGACCCGTATATACCACTCAAAGATGTTTGGGCGACCGAGGAAACTCTAATGGTGGTCCAAACTCAGCTTGCCTAGTAAAAACCAATTAAACATGAGATTTAGGGATAGAGATAGAGATTATTGAATACCCAAATCAAAGAGCAAATAAACCAATTTATGGAAATAGAGACAGAAATGAAAGAGACAAAGATGAATGAATACCTAGATCTCGGGTTCATGTTCTGTATTTGTTGGTGCTAGGCGGCTGTTCTTGTTTAGAGATAAGGGGAAAGTGAATTTAAACAAGCGGCAGTGAAACAAGGGGGTTATAAGGAGGGAAATGAAATGTTGATAAGGGGGGAAATGAATTAGAAGCGGAAAGTAAATTTTGGATAAATTTATTTTTTAAATAATCAAATACAGAAAGGACAACACCGTCAAACTCGTCTATTTTGGATTATCTCCATAAAAAATAATTTATTAATTTATTTAAAAGTATATTTTTACATAGTTGGTTAGTATTTCTATCAGAAATATTTATATTAATATATTATGTAGTTGAAATTTAAAAAAAATGAATTTTTTAAAGTATTTATATATAGTTGATTATACAAATATCATAAGAAACAGATGCCTAAATGTATAATAATTTAATGATATAAAAATTAAATATTTTATAATTATTTTATACGATCTATTAACAAAAATATAGTAGGATTATTGTGTCTAGCAAACAAAATAATTGATCCTAGTAATTGTTGATGTAGAAATATATTAATATATTTATACTAATATATTGTGTAGTTGAATTTTGAAAAAAAAAATAAGTATTTATTTAAAATTGATTATCAAAATATCATAAAAATAGAATTTTAAATATAAAATAATTTAGTGATATAAATTACATATTTTATAATTATCTTATTTCAAGAGTTAAAAATTCTGGTATCCTTGATCAATTCTTATTGTAAAAAGGTATTTTTTGTCCTGTAGTGTCTAACACACAACAGTTTTTATACGCGCGTATGTTGTATCATTGAAAATGACACAACTGTCACGGAAGTTATACCGTTGTAAGATAATCCATTGTCTAAATTAGGCTCAAACAACGTGTAAGGGAAAACCCGTTGTATAAAAGTAGTGTAGACAACGGTTTGTGGGAGGGAAACCGTTGTATAATAATTTTTCATTTTTATGAGTTAAAATTTTGCATTTCCTCGATCAATTCTTGTTTTTGTACTCTTTGTATTAAAAAATATATTTATATTATGCATATATGCAAATATGTATTGTTCATTTGTAATACCAAGACAATTTTGTACTTCGGACGTAAGTATTAGTATGTATTTTATGTTTACAATTTATAAAGTATTGGATGAAAACTTTGTTATGTATAAGATGAGCATAATATTAATTTTTAAATATTTTTTTCGATGATCTAACCGTACGGATGTCGAGAACTAACAATATTAGTCATGTATAAAAAAAATCTAAATTTTTTATATTTATTTTGTATGTTTTTTTAACATTACTTGTTAATTGTAAATTTTGTCTTATTATAAAAAGGTATTTTTTGTCCTGTAGTGTCTAACACACAACAGTTTTTATAAGCATCTAAGTTGTATCATTGAAAATGACACAACGATTTATGGGAAGAAAACCGTTGTATAATAAACTTGCATTTTTATGAGTTAAAAATTCGCATTTGCTTGATCAATACTTGATCTAATGCTAGAAAAGCCTATGACTACTAAGAAAATGAATATATTTTTATAACTTTGGTTAGGACTTTTGAATGTTTGCACTTTTTTATGTACATTTATTTTCTTATAAGTCATTCAGTCAGACAACGTTTTACTAGCTAAAGGCTTGTCTATAAGGTCATGATACGATGCTAACAAAAACACTTGTATGTTAGCTTCCCAGTCACACAACACTATATGGAACCCTTGTCTGACCTTTTCGTAAACAACACAACAAATAAAACACTTGTCTCATTACAACAACGGTTTCTCAGAATATTGTCTGAAGTTTCTTCACACATCGGCTCTAAAAACAGTTGTCTAACGTGCACCATTACACAATACCACAGTTAAGAGACCGTTGTCTGATTAAATTTATTAGACAACAGTTTTTTAACCGTTGTAGGTCGTAGGTGTTAGACAATAGTTTTTCGAGTACGAAAATAAAGTGTTGTGTCTTTGTTTCGGCCAACACTTTTTCCAGCGTCCGTTGTCTGACTAGTGTTGTCTGATGCCAGTTTTATTGTAGTGAGTGATGGAGGAGTCAAGCGTTGTGAGGAAGATCCTACGTGCCGTCCCTGATAAATTCCTTGAGATAGCTTCAAATATCGAACAGTTCGGAGACAAGAAAACTATGATGGTCGAAGACTTAGTGGGTCATCTTAAAGCTCACGCGGAGAGGATAAAGGGCAGGTCTGATAGCGCAAACTGACAACAACTTGTCTTGGCATCTCAGAATCAAAGAACTAGAGGTAATTATTTTCGTGACAAGAGTAAGATCAGGTGCTACAACTGTAACACCTTGGGTCACTATGCATCAGAATGTAACAAATCAAGACGGGAAAGTGAGAAGAGGCAGGAAGTAAACATGGCAGTGGTCGAGGATGATGAACCAGCTTTGTTATAGTCAGATTATTAGCCATACGGGCTCAGATTATTAGCCATACAGGCTCAGTTGAATAACAATACGGGCTCGGATTATTAGCCATACGGGTTCAGTTGATTAGCCATACGGGCTCGGATTATTAGGCATACGGGCCGGACGGAATGCATGAGACAAGTTTAGACTAAGGGGGAGATTATGAGTATTTTAACCAATTGTAGGAGTCTTCTCCATAGCGGTTTTCAAAAAATCTGTCAAATCCCGAATTCGAATAAAAACCAAAAAATTCTAAAGAAAGAAAAGCGAAATTCCTTTAAACTATCATTAATGGTTCCGTTGATCATATTTGTCACATGTAAATAGTTTGGTTATTGTTTTTAATAAAGGGAAAATGAATTTTTTTAACACTAAACTATTTAGCTTTTTAGAAAATTACCACTTAACTAAAAAGCTTCTCAAAATTAATATTCAACTAATTTTATAATTAGTAACTAAGCATTCTGTTAAAAACAATTAACAGACGTTAAGGAGTGGACTACGTGGCTGATTACGTGTAAATGATAATATATTTATAATCCATATCAATAACAAAACAAAATAAAATAAAAGAAGGTTAGTAACCCTCACTGCCACGATCAACAAAAAAACCTCTGTTATATTCATACATGGGAGTCCAGGGCTCTTCCTGCTAAAACAACCCGCTGCAGCGAAGCACTGATCAGAGGAAACTAAGGTATGATCAAGTCATACACATACCTATCTCGTTGCTATTTGACAGAATCAAAATCAATCTGTTATTTTCTTAACCATTTCCCTAATTTATTTTGTCACAGGTTTAATGGACACTATCAAGCTTGAGATATATCATGGGGGTGAATTCAAAACAAGGGAAGGAATATATTACTACAAGGGAGGTAAATGCGATACCATCTACGGGGTTGAGATTAATGACCTTTTATTAGAGCGTTTCTTAAAAAAAGCAAAGAAGTAATTATTAGAAGAATATGAGTATTAGACTTGATATCTGCTGATATTTCTCTGTCTTCTGTCTATCTCTTGTTCATTTCATATTGTTTCTTTTCCAAATTATTACTACTGTGTGTTTTACTGAGTATTAGTGTTGCACTGATATTTCTGTAATGTACCTTTTTTATTATTTAATTGAAGCTGCGGGTCTTTCCATCCTCAAATTTGGTCTCGAAGTAGTATGCTGGTAGAAGGTAGGATTTGCAAAGTAAAATACTAGTAATGCATGCTTTGATGTATTTACTTCTCCCGGCCAGAAATTGAAAGCTGGTATGATCAGTTCTGTAAGAGTCTGGTTCATCATTGCAGTTATCTAGTTCCTAAACATAGGTTTGGTCTGTACAGGTTTATACTCGCTAGTAACAATATGCTGCATTATGCCATATTTGATATAAGAAAAAGACCTCAAGCTTAAACTGATAAAGGCCAGAATGGTTGCATGGTTCTACGAATGATGCTTCTGATGCCACTATAGCAGGTTTTCTTTTTGTTATTTTTTGTCATATGCACTAGCTTGAGAAATTTCATAAATTTTTAAAAACACAAGAAAGTTGGAGGTGACCGTCTTCTAGTATTCTAATAATTTTCTATCTAATACTACCTCCGTCCTTTTTTACTTGTCACTTTTGATATTTTTTCATGTAATTTAAGGTGATTAAAAAACATACTTCTACTTATTATTTTTAAAATTTTCTTTTTCTGAATTAAAGTTTATAATTTATATTTTTATTCATAGAAAAAAATTTAAAAATAATGAGCGGAATTATGTTTTTCAATCATCTTAAGTTACGTGCAAAAAGTCAAAGTGATAAGTAAATAGGAACGGAGGAAGTAATATAATTAGAGTGAAGGATCCGTTAATAAAACATGAAAATTGCGTTATATATAAATATTAATAAATATAAGATGAATAGTGAACACGTTGGCATTGCAGTACTCCAGGCTGGCAACTTAATTAACGGAAGTGTGCAGAATGTAACGGAGTGCTAATATTCAAATCCACATATAACGTTAGTGGCATAAACATATCAATATATAATTGGGTGGTAATTTTCTAAAAAGCTAAATAGTTAAGTGGTAAAAAAATTCATTTTCCCTTTAATAAAAGAAAATCAGTTAAATGAAACCAAACATGTTCGAAGTATATTGTTTTCTTTCTCGGCAAGAGTTTCTCATGTTTCCTCACCATTCCTAATTTTCACAGTATTTTCCGTTGCTTATGTCATGGACAGATTTGATATGAGGGAAGATTTGAAAACCTAATTGTTCACATAAGTCTTTACGGTGTGAGAAATATATCAAGTTGTCTAAAGGTTTGTCATGTTTATTGTGCATGACTATCTAGGTGTGTAGGGTCTTGTTCCGAGCACTAGTCTATTATCAAGATCTATGAAAAATCCCTATTTTAGCACATTACTTACGCGCCATTGTTGACAAATGTGCAAAACATATATGTGGCACCCATCGTTAGAGGTGTATGAGAAATATCATCGATCTACCATGCAAAAGGTCATTTAATATACAACTCTCCACAAAAAGAAAGTTGGGATTTGTTGTTTGGACAATTGTGGAGAGTGTCACATAGGTAGTGCAAGGTGCTGACAGGGATATAGCAATATGGTAATGGCTTGGAACCACAACTAATCCTTAATGTTATAAAATCATTTGTACTCCCTCCGTTTCAATTTACATGTCCACTTTTAAGAAAAAACTTTGTTTCAAATTAGTTGTCCACTTCAACTTTTAATGCAAAATCATATTTCCAAAGTCAATTCCACTCCACATATCTCTTATTTATATTTCCTACATCAACCTCATACCACATATTATTGTCATTTAATGCAATTAATTTGTAAACAATCACTTTTCTTAAACTGTGTGATTTTTTGAAAGTGGACATGTAATTTGAAACGAAGGGAGTAATTTTTATTAATAGTGTTCATGAATTTGGAAACAACAAAAAAAAGATTTTATTTAGCAAATGAATAAGGTACTTGTAAAAGAAATATATAAACTTCGCTTGAAACTAAAAGGAATAGAACTAAGTGATTTTCTTACGAAATAGTCCGGGAGATAAAATAAACTCTATAAATTATGTTGTCGAGTGTTTGAGAGTTAATCATGAAATATTCGACTTTTTAAGTGCTATTAAGGTCAATAAAGAAAAGTCCAAGTAGTATTAGTTTCTAAAATGGGAAAATGACATCCATGAAGCTTAAAGGATGGAACTTTTAATGATAAATTGGTTTTCTCTTTCTTTATTTTCCAAATATATATCAGATTCATTCTTAAAAAATAAGAATCCATGCATTCTTCAGCTCTATTTTCTGATCAACTCATTTGAGAGAGTTAAACAATCTATTGGTGTGCAGTAAACCGTCATATCATTTAAACTCATTAAAAATTCTTCCGATTTGGACTTCACCAAACACTTATATAATGCGCGAGTTGTACTTTCAAGTCAGGTACAACACTACCGAATATATACACTGAGCAATTGAAGACTCTAATTTGTTTGGAGGTGGGAGAAGACAAGAATTAGTCCATGAATTTGTGCCACATGATATACTTGGATGAATGAACATGGATGAATGAACATGAGTGGTATGAATTTAATGTGATGGGTGAGGTCACACATGGAGGAAAAATGAATTGCAAAACTTAAAGTCAATAAATTTACTCAAAATATGTTAACTACAATTACGTTTTCACAGAGGCTACAAGTATGATTAATTCAAAAGAACAATATAATATTACTTAAAATATGTTAACTAGCAAACACTATATATTAGCTCGGTCAAAGTACATATAAAAAGATTAAAATAATGTAAAAACTTACTTATATTATGTTTACGTCGTTCGCTTCATCGAAGTTTCCACTTAATTGCATTCAAATTTAAAACACTTTGAAGATAATATTCTCATTTTCTAATTTTTTATTATAGTGGCGAGTAGCTTATATACGGTTTTTATTTTAAAAATACTATCTAAATCATATATATAAAATGCTTTAGAAGTAAGATATCATAATCTTAAGTTTAGAGTAATGTGCAATGCAGGGAGGGTGGGAGGAGGTGGGTGGAAAATAAGGGGGGACTCATATTCACTAGTGTTAGTCTTCTATTTTAATTATGATTTTATATGAACATAATATATACAAAGACAGATATTGGATAAAAATCAATGATGTGCCAAATTTCAAATATATGCATCCATTCCCCTCAAGAGGTGAGATATCTTATTTTGTCAATTGATATATATATATATATATATATATATATATATATATATATATATTTGGGGGCACCAACTTTGTGCATTTATATTTCACCAGTTTTTAGTTGCCAGGTGGAAGTGGTTTTAGCCATTAGATAAATTCCATGCCAAACTCAAAAAAATATGTCTCACCGACTTATTAGTTTCTGGCCAATTAAATAGGATTGCATGCATTCTCGGTCATGAACCAGATGATCACTTGTATTACCAAGAATATGAGGCCCACACACTAACCAAGTAACTTTCTCTACTGAATATGAAGTCTATGATTATAAGGTTGCACAAAATATATACTTAATACTTAATGTGACGACCGGATTTTCAAAAAGTTAATTTGTTAGGTTTTTGTGATTCTTCAGAAAATGCGGAATAAAATTTAATATTTTATTCTATTGTTATATATTTTAAAAGTACATGTTTAAGTTATTTTTCTGGTTCATTAGGGTATCGAAATTTTGTTGTCTGTTTTGAATTGAATACCATGTTAAATATGTGGATTACTTGTTCTATGATATAACTTTATTATCTGAATGTGGCTGTTGCGTGTATGCGCAATTTATTTTCTTCCGTGGGTGTATAAGCCCTCCCTGCTGTGTACTCTACCATTGGGTTCTTTGTCACCGTGTTTACTGCCCGGGCTTACTTGTCCGGTCACTTTAGATTATGTTCCGCCTCATCACTTTCTTTTGTCTCTATTCAGCCGGTATAATTTGTTCTATTCTGTAATTAGTGGGGTGGAATATATTTGTGTACTTGTTTCATATGGTTAAGATTACGAATTGTTAGTGTTCGATTATGTTTTGATTTGATACAAAGATTAGTTTGCTAGTTCTGTGAAGAAGAGTGTTTTGGATTAATATGTGCTTAACTGTGTGTGTAGGTGTTAATTAGTCGTGTTAATCAAGTGTGGGTTGATTTTATAAACCCGAAGTTACTAATTTAGTCTTGAGTATAATTGTGTTTAATTGTTATCGGATTTGTAGTTATTGATTTATTGATTCATATTGGATTGGTTTTGGTCGGTGGATTATAATTGGATGAACTGGGTACTGGAATTAACAAGAGTATGTGAATGGATATGAAAGCATTTGGTTTGAGATTATGTGTACATGCTTTGGAATGGTATTTCAAGAGTTTAAGTGGTGGATTAAAGATTTAGAACTATACATAATCAAGTTGCTGAAGTTTCTAGGCTACTACGAGTCTGATTTTGCAGTACAATTCTGGGCTCATAGAATCGAGTTATATGTTTAATCTTTGTGTGGTTATGTGCTTATTGGAGTCTAGTTTCTACTCGCGAAAGAATTATATTGATTTAACAAACGAGCTAAAAGATAAGTATGTTTTAGTGCGAGGTGCGCAGAAATTTCTGAGCAGGCTTGTCCTGTTTTAGGCCCTGTTTTGCTACCTTTAACTTGGTATTTACTTCTGAAATATTTACTGGAGTTTGATATTGGGGTCTGGAATGTGCTGTTAAAATTTTATACAAACAAAACAATTTTTTTTATTTATTAAAATTCTTAGCGTCGGGCTGGTTTTGTAGGACAGTTTCTGGTGCCTGATTTGCAGGCCTGTTTTACTGCTCTAATCTTGGAGTTTCTTTCTGAAAATTTTACTGTAGGATGAAATAATGTTTAGGAGTGTCTCATAAAATTTTGTATTAAAACGATAAATTTTCAGTTTAATAAAAATCATATAGTGAGTGCTGTTTGAACTAGTTGCTCTAGTTTTCTTTCGGTGTTAGTGAATAGTATGAGTTTATATTTGGTTGATTGCATATAATTGATAAATGGATTCTTGTAGTGGTAGCATGTTATTTGCATTAGCTTGATTTTATGTTCGAATATAGAGGGTTTCATGAGATTTTACTTGCTATATGCGAAAAGTTGTGTGGAAGTTGTTTCTTCGAAGAGTTGAGTTAATTGTTGCATATGTGTTAATATAAATTAGAAAATTTAAATGGAGTCTATTTTTGAACGTAATAAGTAGTATGACTACTTGAGTGTGATTGCATCTGATATAAATTGGTATTAGTTTTCTTGTGGATTGTTGGTATTAGTTTAAAACAGGTGGATTGTTATATAAATAGAGGGAGTGCCGTCAAATTTCTGACATGACTATTAAATTATTATATGGTAATCATATAAGATATAATATGGTAGTTTATTGGTTTATTGAGTTGGATTGAGTTGGTTATTTGTTGAATAGTATACGGAAACAGGTGGATAGTCCGATAAACAGAGGAGGTGCTGCTGAATTTTCATTAAAAATTATATGTGTTTTACTTGTTAAAGGATATTAAATAGTTAAAAATAAGACAACATGGGTGAATAAAATATGTTATATGTTAACTTATCAATATTAACTTTTAATAGCTATAAAAGTTAATTGTTCAACTATGTGCTATGTGTTTATTAGTATATGTGGTATGTATATGTGAAGAGTAAATATATAATAGGTCTTAATGCTTTTCGAGCTTAGTTAATCAGACTGATCGGACGACTAAAATACTATATTTCTATCATATAGAATTGAACGAGATGTTGATTGAGGTATTGATAGAGAAGTGATTGAAATGGTTATTCAGAAATAGCTAAGTTGTGTTGCAAGTTGAAGTTACGCAGAGATTGCTATAGATAGAATCTTGTCAGAAGCTGGCCGCAGAAAGGAATGATATGGCACTACATAGTGTCATTAGAAATCTGAGCTAGACACTGGACTTAAGGCAAGTATATATCCAACCTACTTTTCTTTAAAAGATTTTGCTCCTGCAATGCTTTTGTTATGCTTTGAATATTGCAAAACTCCTTATAAAATTAGACTTCTACTAATTACGAGTATTCTGGAATCACCCAAGTATGAAATGGAATACCTTTTGTCACTTATATCTTGCAAATGTATCAATTTAATTCTCATCCTTATCTTCTTCAACTGCTAGTTACTTAGTATTGAGCTTAGAACCTTGTTTTCTTACCTCCCTTTTAACTACAACAGATTGTGTTCTTGCTTAAAAACTAGTTCACTTGTTTGTTCCTAACCCAGAAACGAAACCCCATTTATTGAAAGACCTTAGTTATCATCATACAACCTACCCTGCCATAATTATAAAATACATTGATACACTTGATTCAGTAACCTATACCCTTGATAAAGAATACCTAATTAGTAGAACTCTAATGCTAAGGTGTTGAAATGAATATTTGGTTTATAATCATTAATGCTTATAGATTTTGAACCTTGGTTTTAAAATGAAAAATGATTCGATGTATTTGTTTTAAAAAGGGAATTGGATGAAAATGTTTTATGACCGAGGCGCCGGTCCCAATTGAATTATTGAAGGCCAAAGTGTTCCTAAGATCCTTTATATTTGAGAACTCGTATTGGATATGCGGGTTCAGAGCTATGTCGTGGGCTGATCACCCAACTTAGCTCGTAGTGTCTTATCTGGTTCCAATTCCATAGAGGAGAAACTGTTTTGTTTAAATCATATTGTGTTGGTATCATTATCTTGATATCATTGTTAGGTTTTACATACTGTTTGAATTATTGTTGGTTTGGATATTATATATTTGCTGATCATTATTGCTCATTCTTGCTATTCCTTCTAACCCTATTCATCTAGGAATAAAGATGATTGACTTAAGACTGCGCATAAGAGAAATGATAGGCAAAGATTGCAAGTGGTTGAGTTTCAAGCAGATGGTCGAGTAGAGTATCAACCATGTCATTAAGACTAGATACAGTTGGAGTTCTGCAATTCAATTGAGTTGGAAATGAGATTTGTTTATTTGTTTATCAACTACTCTTCTAATCGAGGTTTAGCTGATAACGCAGTTTAATTTGTAATTAAATTTGATAGTTTTAATTTCTGATTTCAATGCTGTAACCTGTATGCGATCCTCTTTTTAGGGGGTGAAATTGATTTTCTTTTAAATCATTTTTTTTAAAATATCTAGTTTTTGAAATATTTGTTTTTACTTTCTTTCAAAAATACAAAGTTTAAATTGTTTTTTTTAGTGGCTAAAAAATACAGGTTTTAAATTATTTTTATTTACACGTGGCACCAGATCCAGACCCCCGGATCTGAGGGACGTCACACTTACAATTTGTAAATTTCATTCTTGAACAAAGAACAAAGTTCTCCCTCTGGTTCGGCGAAAAATATTTCAAAACCATATAAGATTTTCTGAACTAATCTATATCGAGAATACTGTCCGCAGATGGTTTATTCTGTGGCCTCGCAAAGAGCACCATTTCCCCGGCCCTTCGCACATTCTTTTCTCTTCTTCTTCATATAATAAAGAAATTAACAATATGGAAACTTAAACTTATACCAAATAGATCGATACAATCTGGACCACTCCCACAAGTTCTTATACTTCAGTTCCTTCATCACTCACACACCCCTAGTTGGGTTCTCTAATATTAATTGTTACACAATGGGATGTCCACATCCATGCCCCGGATTAAATCCATTTGGTGTCATGGAAAGTCCAGTGCCAGTGCTACACCCAACGAGTGCCAGTGCTTGCTCCATCATCACAAGCTTCTGAGCTTGTGTGGCGACATTTCTCTTCTGGTCCCTCTATTTCTCTTTTCAACATATCCAATTGTTCAAATCCAAGATCATCAACCGGGGCCTCCCACCAGACAATGTCTTGTCCTTGGTTCCTCAGTTTCAGAGCTCCTTCCCTTGTTGCTTTTGCTCCTCCAAATGGTTAAGCAACTTAGAGAGTTGGGTGTTCAGTAGACGAGCCCTTGCACTGCGAAGAGCCTGTACAAGTTGAAGGCTAGTCGAATTGGTTGGACTAGGGTTCTGAGCATCGAGGAACTTATCAAAGATTTGTTCCACATTTGGATGTCCAAATGAGAACACTCTTTTCCGAGGAGAGAAGACCACGATTGCAATCTCTACACCACACATGGTGCTAAGCTCACTAGCTTTTTTGAATAACCCAGAACGCCTCTTGGAGAATGTAACCCTGAGATTACTTTCCTTGCTCATTTTCGCCATAACAATCTTTTGGCGACCCTTGCTCTTTGTTGCCATGTTTCTCTAGCCTTCTTAGTTGCTACACTGAAATGGAACAACAGATTATAAAGGGATGCTACCCCTTGGGTACGTTCACTATTGGAAAAAGCATGTAATTATTGGTGTCAATATTTCATTCTATTAGCATTTACAAACTTGCACTCGGAGACCATGTGGTAATGGTACAAATGGAAAAACATAATTCTTTTGTGGAATCTTCTTGTAAAATTAGTATTTATGAGGGATCTTTTATTCCTTTTTTGTGTCGATGGAGTTGTTTTGGTATTCAACAAGAATAAATGACCTCTTTTCCTAAAATAGGCCATACAAATAATTCTTTTTTTGTCTAAATTTTTTAAAACAGAAAAACATATGATTGGCTTCTTTCTCAAAGTGTTTGTATAATTAAAGAAAAAGTCAATTTTTTTTGTAGTAATTATGAACACAAAAAAAAACTATACAAAATAGATAATCTATCATAAATTCCTAAAATTAGGCATTAAACTTCTCTTGCCATAATCAATAAAGTTTTAAATATCTTTTCAAAAAATCAAACTAAAAGGTATAATTTAGTTTATTATTTTTAGAAAATCTAAATTTATTTGTAGACATTGATTAATATATTAACCGATATTATGGACTAATTTCAACATTTATTATGTATATTTTTAAATTTGTTAGTACTCGGAATATTGGTCCAAAATGACACACCATAAATCTCAACTAAGAATGTATTTGTTAGGAATCAATAATTTTGATGATAACATAAACACTTTGTAACATGTTCAAATTAGAATCTTTATCATTTTATCAGTTGTAATTGTTATGTTACTTATCTTGAGAATTATCATATCAACATATGGATGGAATAATATGGCCAATTGTAAATATCCAATGCCATGTAATTTTGTCTAGGTGAAGGATATTCAACTGATGAGTGATAGTAATTCAACTAATGAAGACTGTATACTATGTTCGACTAATGAAGACCAAGTTTTCAACTGATGGGAATGGAATAGTGTTTGATCGATTAAAGTTTGTAATTCATTCGATGGATGAAGGAACTTTCAACGGATGAAGCAAGCACCCATTGAAAGTGACTAAAGCTCAATTCTTACAAGTCACATGGATGGAATTACACTAAAATGGAGATGGAAGCCCATTTGGGACAATAAAGAAGAACGAGAAACATTCTTAGTTTATGAAATGCAATTTGGATCAAATCAAGATTATGGTCAAAGATGAAGACATCCCAGACGACATGCAAAAGACAAAGTTGTGCAGCATAGTTTACATTAGAGTGCAAATTTTGTATTTTAGTTTAGCTTTGTAAAGTTGGAGTATATAACCAAGTTAGTAACATCAGTTGAACTTGATAAAATATTCTTGTAAGAAATCCTAAGTGTTAGAAACAGTTTGAGTGTTGAACCTACAGTTGTGAGAATTGTAATCAATCCACAGATTCTTCAATATAAAATCTCACTGTGTTTTTACTATCCTGCTGTTTTTGTTTTATTATCTTGAATCTTTGAACTTTGTAAAAGATTGTATTCAACCCCCCTTCTAAAATCTTTTTTATAGCTAGTTGGTGTAAAATAACAATTGGTATCAGAGAGAGGTTCCCAACAAACAGGGAAAAAGATCAACATAACTAAAGAAAGATGGGAAAGAAGGATGCTGGAGTGAAGATTCATGTTCGTGACAAGGACAATTACTTTCACTGGAAAGTAAGAATGCATTTGCATTTGATGTCAATTGATGAAAGCTATGTCAACTGCATAGAGAAAGGAATCATGTTCCTATGAAGGTTTGCACCAGTATTGGAGTTGATGGTGAAGACATGGTAGGCAAGATGATTCCTAAGCCTATCCATGAATATTCTCAAGAGGACACTGAACACTACAAGAAAACAGGTCAAAACCGACCGCACAAAACCGACCGCCGCATATAAAACCGACCGACGGTCGCGTGGTCGATTTTAACCCGTCGAAATCACAAAACGACGTCGACCTAGGTGACGTGGCAACAAATAAAACCGACCGTCGGCAACGGTCGGTTATATGTATGACATGGCACTGTTATAACCGACCGTTCCCTGTGGTCGGTTTTGTGTTCCGCGAAAAAATAATTAAAAATCAATTTAAATAAAAATATCTGTGCGTCAGCCCCTTAAAACGACGTCGTTTTTTTTGTTTGGTACTAAAACCGACCGATTGGTCGGTCGGTTTTAACCTGCAGCTTTTATATCACTTTTTAGCTAGTAGTGAGCTCCCATTCACTTGAAATAAAATCAAAAGAGAAGAAAGGAGCTAAAGTGGGGAAGAATTATTGCTTGCAAACATTTCAAGTAAGTGATTTTCATTTCTTTGCATTAAATGTGTGTGTGGTGGGTGTGTTAAATGTGTTTGTTATATTAAATGTGTGTGTGTGTGTGTATTGAATGCTTGTATTGAATGTTTGAAATTCATGTGAAATTATTTGTTAAATGTATCTGTTATTACATTTGTGTATTGAATGTATGTGTGTATTGAATGTATGTGTTATTAAATGTATGTGTGTGTTAAATGTATGTGTGTGTTAAATGTGTGTTAAATATGTGTGTAGATGACAAACTTGGATCGAAGTTGGATTAGTAATCAAGTGCAAAGTGATAAAATTTCCTTAACTCCGGAATATAGGAATGGTGTAGAAACTTTTTTAAAATTTGCAAGTGAAAATGGAATGGGAGAAGATGGTACAATGAAGTGTCCTTGTAAACGTTGTAGGAATTTGAATTGGTTAAGTATCGATGATGTTAGATTCCATTTACTTGCTAAGGGGATGCTTGAGGGTTATACCGTTTGGACATCACATGGTGAAGAAAGAGGAAGAAAACGTAGTCGAACATCGCATAATCGTTATTGTGTTCGGGAACCTACGAGGGTAGAACAACCGGTAGATTTGAATGCGATGCTACATGATTTTGCCGGTGAAAATTCCGAATTTTATAACAACGTGGATACGGGAACTAGGAATGTAGAAGAAGTTCCAAATGATAGTGCAAGAAAATTGTATGAGGTGATTGTTGAAAATGGAGCACCTATTTATCCCGGTAATACGAAGTATACAAGATTAAGCTTTACCACAAAATTGTTAGAATTCAAGAATATCTCACATTGTAGTAATAAGGCTTTTGATAGTTTGCTTACACTTTTTGCGGATGTATTACCAAAAAAACACACGTTGCCCCAAACTTATTATGAAATGAAGAAGATAATGAAGGGTTTGAGGGTTGAATATCAAAAGATTGATTTATGTGAGAATGATTGTATGTTATTTTATGGAGATGACAAGGATAAAGTTGTGTGTGATATATGTGGTAAAGATCGTTATCGGGATGTTTTGAGGAAAGATGGTAAAAAAATACCAAAAAAAATATTGAGACATTTTCCTTTGATTCCTCGACTACAACGCTTGTATATGTCAAAACATACATCCGACCATATGAGATGGTACAAGAATCGAGATGTCAAAGATGGAGAAATTAGTCATCCCGCGGACGGAGAAGAGTGGAAAAATTTTGATCGTCGATATCCATCATTTGCTCAAGATATTCGTAATATAAGGCTTGGCCTTGCAACCGACGGTTTCAACCCATTTGGCCCTACCGGGAAAAAAACATATAGTGTGTGGCCCATAGTAGTAGTTGTCTATAATCTTCCGCCATCAATGTGTATGAAAAAACCCTATATGTTTATGACCGATATAGTGTTGGGTCCGAATAGCATTGGTAAAGATATTAACGTTTGTCTAAGGCCTCTCATTGATGAATTGAAGATATTGTGGAATACGGGAATTGAAACATATGATCAATCTTCGAAACAAAATTTTACAATGAGAGCGGCTCTTATGTGGACAATTAGTGATTATCCCGCTATGAGTATGATAAGTGGATGGTCGGGTAAAGGAAAATTAGGATGTCAAGTGTGTCTTGGAAGTGTGTAAGGGTTTCAATTAAAACATTGTGGTAAATGTAGTTTCTATGGCACGAACCGAATATTCCTTGAACCAAATGATCCATTACGTCGGAAAAGTAATTTGTTTGATAATGCGGAAAGAAGATTGTTTCGTGGTCGTTTGTCCGGGGAGGGTGTAAAGGAGTTGCTTGACGGTTTAGTTTTTCCACCACCCGGAAAGACTAATGCAAAGGCGAGGAGTATCGGATATGGGGAAGAGCATCATTGGACTCATGTTCCAATTTTTTATGAACTCCCTTATTGGTCTTCACATAATTTACGATATTCAATTGATATCATGCATACGGAAAAAAATGTGTTCGAGAACATATTTTTTACTATTGTGAATGCGAAAAAGTCAAAGGATCACAAAAAAGCAAGAGCGGATTGCAAGCACTTTGGTGTGTTACCTCATTTGTGGATCGATGAAAATGGCAAGTCACCCAAAGCACCTTTTTCCATTACAAGAAAGCAACGTAAACTTTTGTGCCAATGGATTAGTTCACTGAAACTTCCAGACGGTTATTCCTCAAATATATCTCGTTGTTGTAATGTTGAGGAGTGTACATTTTATGGATTCAAATCGCATGATTGTCATATATTTCTTCAAAAATTATTGCCTCTTGCAATTCGTGAGCTTTTACCGGCGCCTATTGCGGATGCCATCACGGCAATTGCGAATTTTTTTCAAGATTTATGCTCATCCACGGTTACAAAAACCGATTTGGAAATAATGGAAAAATCGGTTGTAAAGGCATTGTGTTTGTTGGAAACAATTTTTCCTCAAAGTTGGTTTGATTCGATGGAACACTTGGTTGTGCATTTGGCGGAGGAAATAAGACTTGCTGGACCTGCTTACTGGCATTGGATGTATCCAATTGAGCGTTTATTGGGGAAACTAAAACAAAAGGTCGGTAATAAAGCAAGAGTTGAGGGTTCGATTGCCGAACGATATATGGAGGAGGAGATTGTCAATATTTGTTCTTTTTACTTTGCATCCGACTCGATTCACAATAAATTAAGTCGTAACGAAGTTTTGTTTGATGTACAAAAGACCGATAAATTAGAAGTTTTTAAATATCCATGTGAATCTCTTGGAAAAGAACGAAGTCGATATTTGAATGATGATGAGCAATCATTAGCCGATGAATATGTTCTTCTAAACTCTCCTGAAGTTCAACCTTATCTAAGGTATGGTAAATACAATTTACGATAATTTTTTGTCAATACATTTTATGATAAATTAAAGTTATTGACATTTATGCATTATTGTAGGAGGTACCAAGATCGAGTTATGAGACAACGTCCTCAGACAACGCCTCAACAATTAGATCGTATTGTGAAAACTCGATTCAAAGATTGGTTTAAGAAAAAGGTTGAGAAAGACGAGATAGACGGACCTCGTTTCATGGACTTGCTAGAAGGACCGGCATTAAAGGTCATGACTTTTGAATCTTGTCAAGTTAATGGATATAAATTTTCAACATCATCCGCATCCGGTTCCGGTGTTGTAGTTAAGGGAACTTTGCATGAAAATAATCTTGATTATTATGGTCAACTAATAGAAATTATGAGGCTTATTTATCAAGGATGCAATCACGTATATTTGTTCAAATGTATATGGTTTGATAGTCTCGGAAATGGTGTGATGATGGATAAGAATCGAGTGGTGACGGTTGATATAACTTCAAGATTGAGATCTAACGAAGTTTTTATTTTAGCTAGTCAAGCCTCTCAAGTGTATTACGCTCCTAGCGTATTGGATCCACGAAGCAAAATATATACGGTGGTCAAATCTAAAAGTCGTCCGGTTGATGAATCAACTATTGTGCAAAACGATATAGAGGACGCTTTTCAAGAAGATAGATCTAATGCCGCTAGCTCATTTTCACTATTTGTTGATTTTGCATAATATGGACAAATACCATTTATTCGGCATGAAAATCAAGATGATGATGATGAAGAAGACGAATTGCGAGATGATGAAAATGAAGATGATGATGATGATGATGAGCACAATGAAGAAGAGGAAGATGATGATGAAGATGATGATGATCATGAAGATGATGATGAAGATGATGACGGTTTTGATGACTTTCAATGATGTTTAAATTTGTGTAATGATTTATAATGGTGTAATGATATACAATGGTGTAATGATATACAATGTTGTTTAGGTTGCTTAGTAATTTAGTTATGTATTGGTAATTGATGTTGGTACAGGATTGGTAATTGAAATTGCAAATTGAATCTGTTTTTTTTTTACAATTTTTGCCCAGAAAACCGACCGAAAGTACACATAACCGACCGTTTTTGACCATAAAGTGCCCAGAAAACCGACCGCATTCATATAAAACCGACCGACCACAATTCTTCAACGGTCAGTTATGTGCCGGTCGGTTATAGTGATCAGAAAAGCCTTCTGTTTTAAAACCGACCGAGTCAAAACCGACCACACATAACCGACCGTGGAAGAATTATGGTCGGTCGGTTTTACCAAAAAAATCTATATTTATTATTTATTATATATTATGTACAAATTATATAAACTTTGCAAGAAACCCAACCGGATGTATATAAACCCGACCACTGTTTTCCAGAAAACTGACCGGAAGCATATTAACCCGACCACCGTTTCCAGAAAACCGACCGAATGCATATAAAACCGACCGGATGCATATAAAACCGACCGAATTCCCCTTTGACTTCGGTCGGTTTTAGCGAAAAGTCAGTCAAAGTCTATGTATTTTATTTATTATGTGTATATAAATTATAATAATATAAACAAATATATATAATATATAAATATACATATATATATATATATAATATTTTATACGTAATATTTTATATAAAATATATTAATAAGATAAATATATACAGTCACTGCTAGCTATCTCTTCAGTCTTCATCATCAATGCATGTCTGATACATACACGTATCGTTACAAGTGAAGTGTCCGGAGAGGTCGGTGTGAAACCTAACTCTTGTTTCTTCCTTTCCTCACGGTGGCAAGTAAACGTTGTTCATCCCGTCCCCTTTGACAGTATTCAAAGCATATCGTACACTGCCTCGTACTACACGTGTCTATATATTATTGGCTCATTTTTAATATATATTATTTTAACTTTTGTTTCCTAGCTTCACGTGCCTAGAATTTAAGATTATGCCGATCATTGCAAGTATCTGGTCTTATAACTGATATATGTCATAAGCAGTGTTCTAATTAAAAATCTCCGATTTAACCGAGTAATCCCCGATTAATCCACTACAAGGTCGGCCATTGATTCGATTTTTACCAAATACGATTAATCGTTATATATATTTCAAAATCGAAGTATATATGATAAATATTAAAATTAAAATATGATATTACTTTAAATATGAATAATTATAGAGTTTATGAATATACTAAATAGCTAGTATAGTAACATTATTTTTAATTTAAAATTAAAATATTATTAAATAATACTAGGTATTAATATATAATATTATCTTAATATTATTAAAATAAAAATATAAAAAGCTATGATTTTTATTTGATTAAATAATATTTTTAATATTTTTAGGGTTTACTAAAACCGACCACTCTGTGCTAAAACCGACCGATTAATTTTTTGCGCCTAAAATTTCAAGAAAAGTTAAATAATGCGCCACTGTGAAACGACGTCGTTTCACAGGGCCCAATGTCATAACCGACCGACCTTGCGGTCGGTTTTATGCTCTGTATATATAAAAAAACAGTCGTTTTCTTTTCCTTTTTATCTCTCAACTGTTATCTCTCTCTCGCTCTCAACTCTCAAATCTCTCTCGCTCTCAACTCTCAAATCTCTCTCGCTCTCAACTCTCTCTCGCTCTCAACTCCCTCTCTCTGAAATCTCTCTCAAATGGCGATTCAATCTCTCATCTCTCTCGCTCGGAACTCTCTCTTTCTCAACTTGCTTGTGATGATGGTTGTACTCGATTCTCTATCCGAATTTGTGGTGGGTTCACAAAGGAGGGTTCGTTTTCCTCGGAAGAAGAAAGCCCCTTTGCTTTTCAGTTTGGGTTCGGATGATTCGGTATGCTTTTCAGTTTCGTTTTTATAATTTTTCAATTTTTCGTTTATATGTGTATGTGTATATGTTGCTGTGTATGTGTATCTGTATATATATGCTTGTATTTGTGTTAATTTCTGTTAATTTCATATATGGGTATGTATTTGTGTATGTTTGTATGTGTATATTTAGTATGTGTTAATTAGTATATACGTGTATGGGAAATTTTGCATGCATTTTGTTCGTCGGTTATGTGCAATTTGTCGGTCGGTTATACGTGGGGTGAATTTTTTCTTAAGTTTTCAATTTGTATAGTTTTTGGCCTCCAATTTGTATAATGTGTGTTTGTGTTTGTATATAATTTGTATAATGTGTGTTTGTATATATATGTGTTTGTATATAATTTGTGTAATTTGTCTTTGTATAGTTGAAGAATAGTTTGTATAATTTTTGTTTGTATAGTTTGTAATTTTGTGTAATTTGTGTTTGTGTTCTAATTGTGTTTGTAGTGGCTCTTTGGAATTTTTTCTTAAGTTTTCAATTTGTATAGTTTTTGGCCTCCAATTTGTATAATGTGTGTTTGTGTTTGTATTTGTATGTGTTTGTATATAATTTGTATAATGTGTGTTTGTATATATATGTGTTTGTATATAATTTGTGTAATTTGTCTTTGTATAGTTGAAGAATAGTTTGTATAATTTTTGTTTGTATAGTTTATAATTTTGTATAATTTGTGTTTGTGTTCTAATTGTGTTTGTAGGGACTCTTTGGTTGGGTAATGATTGTCGTCATGATTTCAATGACGATATATATCATGGCAAGAAAAAGGAAGGCAAAGGACAAGGACACCAATAAAGGCAAGGGAAAGAGTGTCGGTAGTAGTACAAACAAAAGGAAGACGAAGGGAAAAGGCAAGGGAAAGACGATGTTGCGTGACGAGCCAACGGATTCGGATACCGAATCAGATCCCGAGCAAAACACAAGGGAGGCGGAGGCGGAGGCGGAACCGACGAGAAGAGTGAGGAGGCCACGGTCACATTCATGTGGCATTTTTGGAGCTAAGATACCAACAAGACCTCGACGGATCAATATCTCCGATGGACAGTAAGTATATTGTTTTATATGTAGTGTTTTGTAGTGATTTGTAATGATTTTTAGTGTTAAATTTATGTAGTGTGCGTTAGTTATTAAAAATTTATTCACGAGTTTATATTTATAATGTTCTTATATAGTATTGAAGATGATGAGGCAAAAAAGACTTTGCTTGCGATAATTCGGGCAAGATGGCCTTTGGGTAAATACACGTTTAGTGACATAGACGCGGCTTACCCAAACTGGCTCGGTCTAAGGGTTGAGGAGTTTTTAGTAAGTAAATTTTTGTTTATATAATATGTTTTTTGATTTTGTTGGTAATTGGTTTGATAAATTTTGTTGGTAATATAAACAATTATTTAACTTTAATCCTTGTACTTGTTGATATTATGTAGAAATATTATAGGCATTTGAAAGGTCAAAGCCGTTCAAAAGCCAAAGCTATCATTGAAGATCACATAAAGGTCACAATCAAAAGGACCATGAATGAATTGAAGAGGAGAGTCGAGAGGAAATCAAGGGAGGAAGGGGTTTCAAAGTTGGCTTTGAAACCCGAATATTGGAATATAATTTTTTGGAAAGATCTTCTCAAGTATTGGGACACGGATGAAGGCCATTTGCATAGGTCGGAAGTTGGAGCTGCTAATCGGCAACGCGTGGAAAGGTTGCATAGCGCGGGTGCTCGCTCCTTCAACCGTGTGCGCGAGGTAATACCATTTTTAATATGCAAACACACACACACAAATTTTGTTTTTACCTTATAATTATATAATATATAATATGATAATGCAAATGCTAATATAAGTTATTTTGTGGTATAATTCAAGAACATGAAAAAGAAATTGTCTAAAAGTCCAACAAAGCTTGAGGTGTGGGATGAATGCCACACTAGGATCGGCTCCACTCCCGAGAACCGAATATATACTACCCCCGCCGCTATGCGCATTGCGGTAATCATCTAATTTTAGCATTTTAATTTATTGTGATAATCATGAATACATCAATATGTTTATATGTTTAATTAATGCTTAATTATATCTTCTAATTTTAGCACTTTAATTAATTGTTTATATCTTCTAATGCTTTAATTAATTCCACACTAGTGTACGAATACATATGTTTATATCATAATCATAAATGCTAATTAATTGTGATAAATGTGTAGGAACGATATGCCTCCATTCTTGAGCGTATGCCGGTGGAGGTTACTCAAACGGGGGAGCGGGATGAGCCTTGGGATTGGTGGATGGAAGCAATGGAGGTTCCCCAAGGCGAGAGGCCAAAAAAAGATTATGTTGTGGGGTTCCCCAATGCTCGAGCTAGTGATCTCATCCCAACACTAGCCACACGCTATAGGGATTCCACCCGTGGCGGCGCCGGCTCATCCTCATCCGCTCCAACACAAAATCCCGTGGTTCCCGATTCCATCTTCCTCCCGATTGTCCGCAATGTGCTCAATGAAACCCGTGCCAATCCTCTGCAATTTGCTCGTCGCCTATCGGATGATGAGATAGCAACCTTTGCACGCACAGCCCTCGAGGCATCCTATCCAGCCGCTGAGCCGTCTCGGAGGGCTGAATGGAATAGCCTTCTCGGCGGCGAGGTTGTGCACATTGTAGGGACATTGCTCGAGGATGTCCTCCAAAAAATGGATGCTCGTGCTAAAGCGGTAATATACTTATGATTTCATGTTTTGTTTTTTGTTTTGATTGATATGTAAAATTGGAATTCTAATTGGTTCACATGTTTTTGTAGGCAAATGCGCAAGAGGGAGATAAAGATTACACCGATGCGGACGAAGAAACGGATGAAAACACGGATGATGAGCGCGAAGGCGGTGGCGAAGGCGGCGGCGAAGGCGGTGGTGAAGCCGGTGGTGAAGCCGGTGATGAAGACAATGGTGGATCATCCGATGTTTCCTTGTCCAACTAGTTCATATATTTCCTAAACTTGTGATGAATTATGTGACAATTTGGTTACGTTGAAACTTTTTAATGTTTGTGTTTGTGGTGGTACTTTGAACTTAAATGTAGTTTGGATTAAAGTTTGGAATGTATATATTGAATGATTAATTAGAATTTAATGTTTGTGTTTGTGTTTGGATTAATGTATATGTTTGGTTGTTGGTACATGATTGGTAACTGGTATATGTTTGGTTGTTGGTACATGTATATGTTTGGACTAGCAACTGTTACTGCAGAACCTGCAATTTTTTTTTTCAAAAGTTGCCCAGAAAACCGACCGATGGTGATTATAACCGACCGTTTTTTACCATAATATGACCATAAAACCGACCACCTTAGTATAAAACCGACCACATTCTTGATCACTCTCCCAGAAAACCGACCACTTCCTTTCTGCCACGGTCGGTTATGTGGTGGTCGGTTTTAAAAATTACCAAGCGTACTGTTTTAAAACCGACCATGTCATAACCGACCAGATATAACCGACCGTGTCAGAAGGTTTGACCACGGTCGGTTTTATGTCAAAGTCAACAATGAAAAAGGAACATAACCGACCACTTCTGTCGGTCGGTTTTAAGGCTCGCTTCTGACGTGTTCTGACACGTGTTGCCACGTGGTGACAGGTGGCAACAAGTGGGCCCATTTTTCTGGGAATACAACAGCACATAACCGACCACACCTTCGGTCGGTGTTATGGGTTAAACACGACCAATTGACGTAACCGACCAAGGTTTAACCGACCACTGTTATCGGTCGGTTTTAAGCCTAAAACCGACCGATTTCGTTCATAACCGACCGATTTTGGTGGTCGGTTATGTCCTGTTTTCCTGTAGTGGAAGAAGTGCACAAGGATAAAAAGACCATGAACATTTCATTTAATGGCCTAGATCAAGAAATGATCGACAGTGTAATTAGCTGCACAAGTGCGAAGGATGTTTGGGACACCATCTAAATAATCTGTGAAGGAAATGAGCAAGTAAGAGAAAAAAATGTAGTTGCTGATTCAACAATATGAGTCATTTCATTTCAAAACTGGAGAAAGTCTGAGTGACACATTTACCAGGTTTCAAAAGCTGTTAAATGGTCTGAAACTTTATGGAAGAGTCTACCAGGTTAAGGATTTAAATTTGAAATTCTTGAGGAGGAATAGAAACCCATGACAGTCTACTTGAGAAACATTCAAGAATTTAAATATTATACTCTTGAGAGACTGTATTGAACCCCGAAGACCTATGAGCTTTAAATGAAACAAGATGATGAAATTGAAAAGAATCAAAAGAAAGGAAACTCATATGTGGCTCTTGTTGCATCTGGTGAAGATTTGATCAAGGATAAGGGAAAATCACAAGTTGAAGAAACTGAGAAGTTGGTCAAGGAAGAGAGCTCAGAATCAAGGAAAGGAAAACTAAAGGTAAAAGATGAAGCTGATTCTGGTGATGATAGTGATGAGATTGATCAGCATTTGGCATTCTTGTCAAGAAGATTCTCAAAATTAAAATTCAAAAAGAATTTTAATTCATCAAAGCCATTCAAGAGCAATCCCAAGTCTGACAGAAGCATGGTGGACATGTCCAAATTCAAATGCTTCAACTGTGGGAATGCTGGTCACTTTGCCAATGAATGCAGAAAGCCTAAAGCTGAGAAGAGATCCAATGAAAGTGTGGACTACAAGAAGAAATACTATGAGCTTCTCAAGAAAAAAGAAAGGACATTCATTACAAAGGATGATTGGGCAGCTGGAGATGATTCTGATGAAGAAGAGGAGTTTGTCAATCTTGCTCCTATGGCCAACTCTACAGATCAAGAAGAGAACACTGCAAATAGCAGCCAGGTATTCACTACTAACTTAGTTGAGTTAACTAAAGATGAATTCAATGCTACTATTAATGAAATGTCTACAGAATTATATCACTTGCATGTCTCATTCATATGTCTCACTAAGGAAAACAATAGGATTAAGGAAGCAAACAAATTTTTCACTCATAGAAACAGTGTGTTAGAAGCTCAATTTATTGAGTTTGAGAAATTGAAAGTTGAGTGCCAAACAGCCAAAGATGATCTTTTGGTTGTTTTAAAAAGAGAAGAAGTGATCAAGAAGCAGATTGATAAGGAACAAAGAGATAATTGCGAGATGGAAATATGGAAGAGATTTTTATGCAAATATAATCAGCATTCAAGGCAGAGAGACTTTTGTTGAGAATGAGTGCAAGAGAGACAAGAAAGTTCTTGAGATCTCAGATGCGAGTTCAACTGATGAGAACACGGATAGTGATCATCCATTGAAAACAAAAAGTTTAATGGATGAAAGTTATTCTTGAAAAAAACTCATCAGTTGACAAGAAAATTCTCAAGATGTTAAACACACTACTAGAATTAGTGCCTACGACATCGGTGCTTAAACATCGGTTTATCAGTCGACCGATGTTAAGGTAAGTTCAGACATCAGTTTTTTTTAATCGATGTTATTGTGAAATTTAGATTTCGGTTGGGAAAATAACCGATGTCAATACTCGTTTTTAAAAAATTAGAATCGTATAGTAGACATCGGTTGAGAAAATAACCGATGTAGATTTGTGTTAGACATCGGTTAAATTGTTAACCGTTGTTAAAATATATTTTAAAAAATATGAAAATTAAAACAACAGCTTATTTCGATTCCCACTCTTAACCAAAATTATTTCCCCATGTTTTCCCTCCCGACACTTAAACAAAACATTCCCCCTCCCTCCTGACACATTCACTCTCCCTCCTCCCTCCTTCCTCACTCCGTCACTCCACAACCACGCCGCCACCGCCGCATTTCTGGTGCCTCTCACATCTCTCGCACCTCTCACATCTCTCACATCTTTGCCCCTCTGCAAATTAGGGTTCCAATTGAACCCCAAATTGGATGAAGCATTAGATTGGTGCTTCGAGAACCCATATTTCTCGACCTCAAGCACCAAGTTTTGGGTTTATTTCTTTCTAATTAGGTTAATTTCTACTCGGTTTTGTTTTCACTAATTTTTGGTTTTTGATTTTTGAACAGATCTTGAGGTTTCGAGGCTTAAAGAGCTTGAATAGTTTACTGAGCTTGAAGAGCTTGAATAAGAGGTACTAAGCTTCATCCTTTAGATGTGCATTTAGTTTGATTTTCATGTAAATTTTTTAGGGTTTTTGATTTCACTATTATTTTAAGGTAATTTTAATAATGTAATTTTGTTCATTTCAAGTACAAGTACAATTATAGGAATAATTTTATAGTTTAAATGAATTCAAGTACAATTGTACAATTATATGAATTCAAGTACAATTATATATAGGAATAATTAAGTACAAGTACAATTATAGGAATGATTTCATATTTCAATTCAATTACAAGTACAAAATTAGTGTTTAAAATGTAAAACTAAATTTATATACTAACCGCTATAGCCATCGCCCCTGGCGTAGTTTAGACCAAAGGCGGGCATTTATTTCCCCTTGCTAGCCTCTGTCGCCTTCCTCGAAGCTTTTGTTGCATGGGTCCTTTCCCACAATTCAAGGCGCTTCGGTTTCTTCTCCTTTTTTGTTGCCGTCATTTCCTACAACAAGGGGAGTATAATTAACCACAGTTGTTACATTCTTGATTTATTAATCAATTAATAAATCATGTTGCATTATTAATTCATTAAGAAATATAATTGAACTTGATTACTTCTAAATTGTATATTTAATATGTTTGAAATTACCATTTCAATAGCTTCAAAAGATTTTGCACCTGTAGTGTGAAAGGTCTCCACTTTTTCTCGATTTTGTGATCCAACCTTGGACCGATGCTTGTGACTGTCACTATCCCAATATTTCAACAGATTTTCCCATAGAGGGGGTTGAAAATACCACGGCCTCAGATCTTTTGCTGAGTTGAAAATACCACGGCCTTAGATCTTTTGCTGACTTTCCAATTTCCTTCATATTTCTCACCAAGCGTCCCTTCTCCTCATTCATCATTTTCTTACATGTTTTTTTCGCGTGCTCCCTGATACTCCATGTGGCCTTCGTCTCATCCTGTCCCCTCAAATTTTTGTAGAAGCACTGAAATGAAATAAAGAACATGTTAATTATATATATATATAGCAAGCATGTAGACAAGAAATATATGTTTGTGTGCGTATATATATAGACGATGTAAAAAATTGAAACTAAATAAAGAACATGTTAATTATATATATATAGCAAGCATGTAGACAAGAAATATATGTATGTGTGTGTATATATATAGACGATGTAAAGAATAGAAAATTAAGGTACATATATACACATACATATATATATATACATACATATATATAATACGGTAATTACATCTTTAACTCATCTTCTTCCTTATTTAAGGATATGAGTATTTTAATTTAAGAAAAAAGAAAAAAAAAAGCTTTAGTGGTGATATATATATAATCACATGGATTTCTTTTTCTTTCACACTGCTGCTGCTTTTACACATACAGTAGTAACCTTATAAATTAGCACCACACACTTATTCCAATTAAATAGTAAATTGTTCCCCAAATCTGTATCAATTAGGGTTATATGTTTATACAATCTTTAGAGCTTATGAATTGCTTGTTGGTATGAGTTTGATTTGGGATGAAAATGTAAAATAGGAGTAATAAATTATAATAATCCTAAATTAATGGGTTATGAATAGTTTTGGAGTTGAAAGATAAATTCTTATGTAATTAGAGAATTTGGAAAAGAATTTAGTTGAATCTAGAATATATAATAAAAGTTGAGAGTAAGTTAGAAATCAAAGGATAAGCTTGGATTTAACTTATCATTAATCGGAAATTTACAACATAGGATGGATTGGAAATAGAAAGATGGAATGATATCAATACAAATATTAATGGGATAATTGCTCAATATTAATAAATAATAAGAATTTGGACTAAGTAGAGTGGATTGGTTCGGATTACTAGTGAAATGGGAAGCATGGGTGTTGTACATAATTTACAATCTCATAACCATACTATTGTAAATTTAGAAGATTTAGTATAACATTTTAAGATAGTGTGAAAGATCAGTTACCGTACAAATATTATTGATATTAACTCGTGAATATAAGGAGTAGAATATTTGAAATCATTATTTCCTTTATAACATAGATTTCTAAATTATTATTTTGTGTGACTTAGAATATTTAATATCCGAAAGGACGGAGCCTAAGTATATGTGATAATTACAAAAATATCTCAAGCTAAGGATGACAGGCAAGTTCACTATCCCTGTCTTGACATGAAATTTTCGTGCTTATTTCATAATTTTGTGAAAAGTGTTGATTGTGAAGATATTACATTTCGTACCATTGTGAATCGAGAAAATACTTTAGTTTCATTTTGTAGGCTTTAAAGATATTGTTCACATATTACTTTCTATAATTCGAGCCCTCCCATTATTCGGGAATGAGCTGATCCTATAACATTATTATTTTGAATCTTCGAAACTTGATGTGAATACATTGCAGTGATGATCTCAATTTACTTCTTTTGGAGATCATCTTATCTTTTGGAATCGAGTTCTTGTAATTATCTTTCGGTTCTATCTTCGGGTAATATTTGTTATGACGAAAGGGTGCATTATTCGCACTTCTTTGATAAAGATGAGCAGTGATGATTGAGAAGTGTTTGTTTCGGAAAATTTTCTTGTATTCGGAGGAATCTGTTCAAGCTGGTCAACACGAATTTATCAAATTCGTGGTAGAGTTGAAATTGACTATCTGGTAAGGCAGATAGTAGGGTTCCAGTGTTAAACCTTGATGCTAGCAAAGAGAGTGTTGGTGTGTCTTCAGTGGTTACGATCAGACCACTAGGACTACACAGGAGAACGGTATTCACGAAATGGTGTTGATCGAGCCATGTAGTGTTACCGAGAGGTGGAAGACCAGCATTTTCTTTTCTTGAAATTGTGTTGTCATTTGATGGTAACTGTTTTGTTACTTTGACTTGAATTGTCTTACCTGTTTTATTCGCATGTTTTGTTAACTGTTGTTTTGTGCTATGTGGACTTGCTGAGCAATTAGTTGCTCATTCTTGCATCTACTTTATTCCTTTTGAGCAGTAAAGAGTGAGTATGGCACAACTCAAGAGAACCGCCCGAAAACGGGTTTTGGCAAGGAAAAAGGAGAAGCCGCATCATATGAGCTGAAGCTGCTAGGCAACGCTGTTGGGTGGTACCAACTATAGTTATTATAGTCATTTATAATCAAACCTGCTATTATGTAATAAAGTTAGACTTGGTAGTAGTGTTGTGGACGATCGACCCTGGACTTGTGGGGAAAGAGTTGGTTTGTATAATATTAGAATGTAATGTAAGTGTTGTTTTGAGCCAGATGTTTAGTGATGGACCAGATCTGCGGGATGCGGATCTGGGGGCGTCACAAGTTTGGTATCAGAGCTGAGTTATATCCTTAAGATTTGAGAAACCCTAGGAATATAACAAGCGAGAATGATACGGAGTTTAAGATAGGTGCTCTAGTTAAACCTATCTCATATGTTAGAGTACATACATAATTTAAGAAAAGGGTTAGTAAACCCTATGAGTATATGTATCTATATTTACGAGCAATCGTTGTAATAGTGACTATTAGTAAAGATGTTTGTTGTAAGGTTACGTGGCTGATTCTGATCCATTGATGGAGATTGAGATGATAGATATCGAGTGTGAGAATTTTTCTAGACAGATATTAGAGCCACCAGCATTTGAGATCATTAACTTAGTATCTGAGGAAATCAAGGATAGAGAATCTTTTAAGTTCACTAAGAATGATGGGATGAATATCTTTCCATCTTTACCTGAGTTGACATTTGTTCGTACTTTGACCACTTCCCTTTAGGTTACCATTTCTAATATTCCTCCATCTGTTTCTGAGAATGGAGACCTTTCCATTTTAGACCTGCTTCGACATTTTGAGCCTACATCTCTTCCATATAGTCCTGTCACCACACATACTTCTGATCATTGTCATTTTGGGACTTTAATGCCCTCTTTGATTGGAATTGCTTCTATGACAGATTTGAGTAGTCACACCCCTGTTTACACCATATCTGAACCTCAAGTTCGAGTTACACCCCTTTTTACTACCATGTCAGAGACTTGTGTACCATTTACATTCATATCCATTATTTCGGTTTCTGCATCTCAGACCATTCTTTGTCAGATTAGTGGATCTTTCTCTGCACCGGTTTCTATACCATCAGGTGGCGACTATGTGGCACCTTCTTTGGTCCCTCAGAACTAGCTGTTGAGAGAGTCTTCTTATGACTCTAAATTTTGGATTCCAGGATCTTACGATCCTATGTTTGTTTGCGAGTTCAGGATTTCTGATCCAAATGTTTATTATGGAGATTGTGTATAAGATTTCTATTTATGTATTTGAGGGACTTCGTACTGATATCTGTGAGATACCCTCCACCAATCATGATATGTAAATGTTAAACTTGTTGCAATACTGATAAATTAAGCCTTTTCTGAGTTCCAGCGTAGGATCTCAGAGATATCTGGTTGATATATTTGTTATTTTATGTATAATTTGATTTTTTTTTGAAATAACACACGTAGTCTGTGTGTATCTCAATTATGGTATATTATTTAGAGAATATGTTGACACTTTTGTATAGTATCAGAATAGAGAATCGTGCACTTCCTTTACTTAGATGCAGATGCTATAGTTTCGATCAGTAGATCATTCTAGCAGTAGAGATGTGTATAGACGATCTTTTGTATAGTGATGTCCAGATTAGACTTGATGTGGTAGGATGATGACCAGATCAGACGTACTTTCACTATCGCGACTCATAAAAAAAAAATAAACTTCGGATATTATGACCATTTTGGGAGGGATAATAAACCTTTATATTATTGTCTCTTTCTTTGTCTATACCTTCCCTATGCTTTTTGCAGTTGTCAACTACTTTTGATCTGTTTCATTTCTATCAACAATCTTGCATTTGCTACATCAATGATCCAATGTGAAATTTTATGGAAAAAAAAGTGTATGTGTTCAACCTTAAAGTTTTTGGAGGTTTTCAAAAAGAGAAATGTTCAAGTTGCTAAAGTTTTAGAGTTTTCAAAAGAAAAGGTGCAACCTTTAAAGTTTCTAAAAGTTTTCAAAAAATATGCAGCTTTGAATCAACTTGTCTTTTCAACCAAAATATGCAACCTGTTTTCAAAGTTTTGTACTGAGTATTTTACAAAATTGCACCTTGGTGTACCTTTAGATAAATCTTGCATTTTGTATAATGAGACCTATCAACCTGTTTTGTCTACTCTTATAGATTACGATGGATTTAAACCTGAATGACAACCTTGTTGATGAATCAATATTAGATGCTTCACCTGAATTTCAACCCAGACCCCGTCTTGTTTAATTACTTGTTGATATTCTTTAATGACATACCCAGAATTTTCAAAACAATCTTGAAAGAAGTTCTTTAAGCCAGCTTACTAACCTCATTATTTATTTCAAATCTTGCAAGTCTTTGTAAACCCGGAGTTTAAAAAAGGGATTGTAGATCCCGTTGAGGCCAAGATATGGCTAAGAGAAATGAGAAGAGTTTTGAAATAGTTAATGTAGAAGGGGATAAGAAAACTATCTTTGATGCTTATATGCGTAATGTAGAGGCTAATTATTGGTGGAAAGATAAGCGAATTCTCAAAGGATCTAATGTGAATATCATGAACTAGAGTTACAAAGTTATTCCTAAAAAAAAAGTATTTTTATAAACACCAAGAAAATCAAATGGAGCTCAAATTTCTAGAGCTCAAGCAAGAGAATATGTCAGTAGCTCATTACAAAGCTAAGTTTATCGCACTTTTGGGATTTATTCTGCATCAAGTAAATACGGACGAAAATAAAGCGAGTCGTTTACAGTCGGGCTTAAAGCTCTGGATTCAGAATAGGGTTACTGTTCTCGAAGTTGCTAATTATGCGACGTTGGAGCACAAAGCTTGTATCGTTGAGTCAAGTAGTGAGTTGTTTAACAAAGAGAAAGTCGATTGGAAGCGGAAACCCCCGCAAATAATCAAAATGTTGGGAATAAACCTTGGAATCATGATGTGAAGAAACCTTTTGTGAAGTAAGAGATGCAGCGAACAGGGAATACAGGTAATATAGAAGATAATCAAAGGTTTAGAACTTCGAAAACCGCGAACGCGTTACAAGGGAGCCCCCGTTGCCTGAGTATAAGATCTGTGGAATACGTTATTTATGAATAATATTATGTTTCACACCATTTCGGCCCAAGTTGACATCAAATCTCATTTTAAAAACTGAGAAGTTTATTCAGTATCTTGAATCCTTCTTTTGTTCGAAAGTGATTGCTCCTAGTAATCAATATTCTTTTTCGATATTACAGTTGCTTTTGTGATTCATGATTTAATATTCGAGAATTGGAATAAATATATACCGCAAAAATGATCTCAATCTAATAATTCTAGGAGATCGTTCCAGATTTGATCCTATTTTCGATTCTATCCTGTTAGGTCCTATAAACTCACTATATAATCTGATATAGTGATCACAATCTGTAACACAGTAAGACAATATAAGAGATTGAAAGTAATAAACTCTTATATTCACAAAGCTTTAATGGTTACAAAAACTCTCTCAGTGATTTATAATGTATCACTAAGAGCTGCTAGGGTTCTTAACAATGTACTCGATAACTCAACTCATCTAGAGTAACCCTAATCTGTGTTTATATAGACACAGTTACAAAATCAATCTCTGATTTGATATCCTATAAATCTGCTATAAATTCTATCAATCAAAGATTGCTCCAGTTTTCTGTTTAGTTTCCATAGTCAGCAAATCACTCCTCCGCTTCTATCCTTCCTTGAAGTATATCCGCTTCTGAGCTCTTTCCACGTGTAAACTCTGACGAGTCTTGACTATGTAAACTCTGGTCAGACTTTATCAAACTCTGTCAGACTTTATCAAACTCTGTCAGACTTTACTAAACTCTGATCAGCTTCCAGATTAAACTCTGATGATTCCTGTTCTAAAACATACATTAAGAATATTAGTAATCATCAATTATATCTAACAATCTCCCCCAACTTGTGCATAAATAAGTTATGTGCAAGTTAACAGATAATTGATGATGTCAAAACATTTAAGTCAAATGCAACAGAGTTTAACTATATAACAGAAAACTTTTAGAACTTACAAATACTTTACTCCTTAGCTGCATAGACACCATTTGCTGTCTGTAGATACCCGCTGAGGAGTTCTCTTTCAGCTTCTTCAAGCACTGTAATCATTTGTCTCTTGATCTCTCTCAGCTCTGGATCTGAAACTCCAGTTTGATAAATTGCAGCTCTGAGATCATAGATCTTGTTCTTCTTCAAGTCCCTATCCAGCCTGATATTGTAAGCTTTATCAGACTCTTCATTAAATGCCAGAGTTCTGATTCCACCTATTGTTTCAATTTTTGCTGAATTTTTCTTCATCTCCACCAGCTGTCCTTTATGATTGAGGTATTTAGGAATGAAAGGTCCAGCATTCTTGTTTCCTGTAATACCCATCTTTCTTCTGATTTGATCTTTGAGCAGGTTGGAGATGTGTTGGCATGACTTGTTCTTCACTTGAAATATGTGTGATACATATCTCAATTCCTCCCAGTGTTTAGCATAGAGATCTGCTTCAAGTACTCTAAACACTGTTCCATCAGACATGAAGTAGATAAGAACATTATCTCCTCTGTCATTCTTCACCAACTGGACTGAATCAAGTTTGTCCATTTTGTCTTGCAATACTCCAGTCTTGGGAGCACAGAGAGATGAGGGGTCATCTGGTCTTGATCCTATACTCTGATCAAATTTTTCATATTTGGATCCCAGCCCTCCTTTATCTCTTCCTGCCTTACGATGAGAGATTGGTTGAATTGAGCCCTTTTCAAAGCTTATCTCAGTCATCAGAGTAGGCTTTGCAAATCCAGCCAGTGGAGTAGTTGTTGGTTTAAACACAGCTTGAGCCTTGTCAGAGGTTGTGTTTGTCTTTGCATCCTTATTAACTTGAGCTATGTCAGAGGTTAATCTTTCTTTTTGAGATTCTGCAACATGAGCTTTGTCAGAGATTGCAGCTTCTAATTTCTTTTCCTTTACAACTTGATCCTTGTCAGAGGTTGTAGACTTCTTCTTATCCCAGCCTTTTTCCAGATGTTCATCTACTTTGCTTTTACCCTTGGAAGTGTATTCATCTTCAGAGTATACCTTTTTGACTGGTAAACTCTGATCAGCAACAGTAGATTCCTTAATCAATATCCCTTTCTCTTTTGGCTTGGTAGTTGACTTTGCAGGCTTTTGGATCTTTCCAGAGTTTATAGCTTCAACATGTTCCTTTTTCAGCTCAGCTTCCTCTGCAGCAATCAACTCCAAATCCAATTTGGCTTCTGGATTTTCTTGCTCAAAAATCAATCTAGCAAGCTCTTCATCAGTCATGGGTTTGTCTGATCCAATCACTGGTCTTTGCTTAGATCCAGATGTGAAATTATGTGTTGGAGCAGACTTTGTGCTTTGCTTAGATTGTTTCTGACTGTCAGAGTTTAAAACTCTTCCACCAGTCCCTGCTTGAAATCTCTTGTGCTTTGTGAAATCATCAGCATCATCATCATCATCCTTCTTCTTCCTCTTCAGAGTTTGAGTAGTAGACTTGCATTTGACTTGAGCTACTCTCTCCCCCTTTTTGACATCATCCTCATCAGGAATCAGTATGGATGTGATCAGAGAAAGTGAAGATTGGATGGCTTCAAGCTGTTTGGACATCTTCTCCTGAGTTGATTCAATGATAGTCATCCTCTTGTCCAGAGATTCATGGGAAGACACCAGCTTCTGAACATTATCTCTCAGAGGAATTATAGTCCTTTTCTTCTCCAACTCATTTGTCTCCTTGACATTAGCCACCTCTGTTCTTAGACCATCTATTGATTTAGATGTCTGGGCATGAGCAGGATGAAATGTCTTCAGATAAAGAATTGTGCCTTTGAGGCTTGACAAAACATCAGAGTTTGAAATTTTATTCTCTGCCATAGATAGAAACTCTTCAGCCTTTGCTGGCTCCAGAGAATGGTGGTGACTCAGCCAGAGTTTATCCCATACTTCATTTGGAGGATCAACTTGAAGATCCCTGGGAAGTGGCTCAGAGTCTGTAGTCAGAGTTTGTAGCCTGACATTATACTGGCTAGTAGACTCCCACTTTTGTTGTGTCAGAGGAACTCCATCATTTTCATCCTTGTCAGTATCTGAACTATCATCATCCTCAGTATCAGCATCAGAGTTTGCTTTGTCAGCATCAGGAACAGTATCAGCAACTTTCTCCACAGTATCTTGAGCAGATTTTTCTTGAGCTTCAGACTGTGATTTGATAGGCTCTTCACCAGTCTGAGCAAGAGATTGTAGAGCTTCCACAGCTACTTTGTCAGATTCATCAACTTCATCAGACCTGTAGTTTTCTGGAGCTGTATCATGAACAATGGCATCCTCTGGAATTTTCATTGGAGATTGAGGAATTGGACCATGATCAGATAATGGAGTTTGAGGATTAGACATATGTGCTCCAGCTTCAGCTGTGGGTTGCTCCTTGCAAACAATTTCTTCATCTACTTCAGATGAAGTTGAAGATGCTGTAGGAGATGTCAGAGGAACAGCTTTGATAGGAAGCACCATCAGAGCTTGAGAATTTTCAGCTACTGGAGTTGATGGTGTCTGGTCTTTCTCAACTGTGAAGTCTGTGATTTCAGTGATTTGGACTTTTGCTCTTGCAGGCTTTTGAGCTCTTCTTTTGAATCTGGCTGGCTTCTGAGGACTGGCTTGAACAGGTTCAGAGGCTGTTGTAGGAGTAGGTTCAGAGTTTACAGCATGTGCAGGTTCAAGATCATCATAGTCATAAGCTGCAACCAGTCTTCTTCTTTTCTGCTTTTGAAGAGTAGCAGCTTCAGTGTTTTCTGGGATCTCAGAGTTTGGAGCATCAGAGTTTAAGTGAGCCTCAGAGTTTACTGGCTCATCAGTGTTTGTCGGCACTTCAGAGTTTGATTTCAGAACATGTGTAGCAACAGAGGTTCTTGTCCTTTTGGCAGTAGAGGGGGCTGCATCAGACTTTGCAGCCCTTTTGGACTTAGATGCAGAAGTTCTGGGTGCTTGGGGAGAGACTGGAGATTGTTGATTTGCTGGAGGCATGTTCAGTCTTTCCCTTATTTGTGCTGGAGCCTGGAATGGCCTGAGAACTGGCCTCTTTTCATCTTTAGAGATGAGATCTTTGAAAGCCCTTTTATGCAACTTAAAAGGTCTGATCTCATCATCAAATGCTACCTCTCCAACAGATGCATTGAACAATAATTGACAAAAGCGTGAAAAATAGACAACTTGACGATTTTCATGCATTCTTTCACCAATATTTCTAATAACTAATCTACCATAATCGAAATTAGTAGAATAGATCAGAGAATACCCAATTTGTAGCATGTCCATGGGTATTGCATCCCAGTTGGTAGATTTCTTCTGGAAGGCTCTGGTTATGCAATCAAAGAAGAAACTCCACTCCTTCCTGAGTCCAGGACGCTTCAATTGTCCCAGTTTGTCCAGAGAATCATAGTAGCCCAAGTCAGTCATCATAGTCCTTAGATTTGCATCGCCAGTAGTGACATAAGCAGTGTCAAGCTCTGGTAGGTTGAATGCTGTCCTGACTGTGGCTGGAGTAACAAAATACTCTTCCCCTTCAAATGAAAACACAATTGATGGTGATCCATTTTCACCACCATTGTCGTACTTACCCGTCCTCCAAAAACTGATGATTTGGCTTCCTGAGAGTCTGGCAGGAGCGGTAAGAGCTGTAGCAATAGCACTCTGGGCAAGAAATTGCTGCATGGGATGATAATCCCTTGGAGCTTCGGCAGTGTCAAGAATGGCTGTATAGTTATTGGGGACAAAGTCCACACCTGCATGGGTGAATGTAGTAGTTGCCATTATAACAGAGTTTGTGAGTAGAGAAAAGTGTTTGAGAAAATGTGTGTGAGAAGATTTGAATTTCAGAGAGAAGAGAGTAAGAGTTTGTTTAGAGAGTGTTTGTGGAGATTAGGTGTAAAAGTGAAGAAAAGAGAAACAATAAAATCTGATGATAAACTCTTCAGATTTTGTGTAGCTGTACACGCTTGGACTCTTTGTTCACTTGGACACCTGTCAGATTGTAACTGGTAGTTGAATGTTAGTGGGATAGAGAAACGAGAGTAATAATCATGAGCGCAGTAAAACATGTGCAGTAATAAATGCTGATTACACGTTCTCCTATTAAAATGTTTTTCATGTAAACCCACTAACAATACATCCGTTTGAAATACTCCCTTCATATTCTCTGAATATTTTGTACTCCTGAAATGTACAAGATTTAAAAATCAAGATTAAATCTCTCGAATTTTAAACTCTGAGATTTACATCAAAGAAAATAAATTTCTAAGTACCTCAGAATAAAGACATGATTTTTAGAAAATTCATCAGAAAATCAGAGTTTGTCACAAAATCCATAGCTCAATAATGTGCTTGTGACAGTATGTGTGTGATTTAACATATTAAATCAGAGACTAGGGAATTTCACAATTTCGTAATTATAAGGTAGACAAGAATAATTTATTTAAACTCTCAAGACATAGACAAAAGATATACTCTGATGGAGAATTATATAAAATAAATTAACCCCCCCCCCCTTTTTTTTTTTTTTTTTTTTTCTTCAAGGACGCTTTTCAGTGTAAATGAATCACGACCTTTAAATATTATTTTTGCAACAGTATTTCTCCAGTAATCAGAGATTGTGACTGGTCACCATAGATTACAAAATCTTGGCAATTACTTAATACCAGTAAGTGTTTGGGTCTTCCCAGTCACTGTCATATAGACATCTAAGATCTCAAAGGAGTACCATGCTTATTTGCAGGGGTGTATATATCATCAGAGTTTATAATCACTGTCTAATTTACTGAGAGAAAATGCAAATTAGTCAGTCTCACTTATAATTAAGATATGTGAAGTAATAGAGTCTCAATGATATCAATATGCATATAGTGTTAAGTAGTAGCACAAAATTGAGATCAAGATTAAAGAACTGAACTGAGATTCATGATTACTAATTCATATCATGCTTCATAGTATCTTCACAGGTTTGTTTTCTCAGAGAAATAAAAATGAAATCATTAATCAAGATTCAGAGTTTACAAACATCAGAGAATATCGTCAGAGAATGACGATCAGAGAATATCATCAGAGTATAGCACACAGAGTATATCATCAGAGAATGTCATCAGATTTTAACAATCAGAGTATAGCATGGCAAATTTGTGAGCAATACATATGGTAATTTGAAAGATCTGACCAGTATGTTTACTCAGTTCCTGATATCATTCCTAGCTCATTCACCAGTCTAGTGAAGGTTGCTTCACTTAGTGGTTTGGTGAATATGTCTGCTAGCTGCTGTTCTGTGGGAACAAAGTGAAGTTCAATGGTTCCTTCCTCCACATGCTCCCTTATAAAATGATATCTTATACTGATGTGCTTTGTCAGAGAATGTTGAACTGGATTTCCTGTCATAGCAATAGCACTTTGGTTATCACAATAAATAGGAATTTTAGAAAAGGATAACCCATAGTCCAACAGTTGATTCTTCATCCAAAGAATCTGAGCACAGCAGCTGCCTGCAGCTATATACTCTGACTCTGCTGTTGATGTTGAAATAGACTTCTGCTTCTTGCTGTACCAAGAAACTAGTCTTCCACCTAGAAATTGACAACTCCCACTTGTGCTTTTTCTGTCAATTTTGCAACCTGCAAAATCTGCATCAGAGTATCCAATTAGACTAAAATCTGATTCTCTAGGATACCATAATCCCAATGATGTGGTTCCCTTGAGATATCTGAATATCCTCTTTACTGCAATCAGATGAGGCTCTCTTGGATCTGCCTGAAATCTTGCACATAGACATGTGGCATACATGATGTCTGGTCTACTTGCATTCAGATAAAGCAAAGATCCAATCATTCCTCTATAGTTTGTGATATCCACTGATGCACCAGTGTCTTTGTCTAGTTTGGTTGCTGTTGCCATAGGAGTAGTTGCAGCTGAACTGTCTTGCATACCAAATTTCTTCAAAAGATTTCTGGTATACTTGGCTTGATTTATAAAAATCCCATCTTCAGTCTGTTTAACTTGTAAACCCAGAAAATAACTGAGTTCCCCCATCATGCTCATTTGGTACCTAGACTGCATGAGCTTGGCAAATCTTTGACAGAGTTTAGCATTAGTGGAGCCAAAAATAATGTCATCAACATAGATTTGAACTAAAAGCAGATCATTACCATGATTCAAATAAAACAAGGTTTTATCTATGGTACCTCTAGTAAATCCATTCTCAAGAAGAAATTGAGCCAGAGTTTCATACCATGCCCTTGGAGCCTGCTTTAGTCCATAAAGTGCCTTGTCCAATCTATAGACATAGTCTGGATGCTTTGGATCCACAAAGCCTGGAGGTTGTTCAACATATACCTCTTCATCCAGTTTCCCATTTAGAAAAGCACTTTTGACATCCATCTGAAATACCTTGAATTTCTTGTGAGCAGCATAGGCCAGAAAGATTCTGATTGCCTCCAATCTTGCAACTGGAGCAAATGTCTCATCATAATCAATACCTTCCTGTTGTGAATACCCTTTTGCCACAAGCCTTGCTTTATTTCTTGTAATGACACCCTCACTGTCAGTTTTGTTTCTGAATACCCATTTTGTACCAACTATAGATCTGTCTTTAGGTCTTGGTACTAGGGTCCATACTTTGTTTCTCTCAAACTCATTCAACTCTTCTTGCATTGCTTGTATCCAGTCAGCATCTTGAAGAGCTTCCTCCACCTTTTTAGGTTCTGTTTGTGACAGAAAGCAATGATGTAAACACTCATTTGCTGTAGCTGTCCTTGTTTGCACACCTGCTTCTGGATTGCCAATTATTAAATCAGGTGTGTGAGATTTTGTCCACTTCCTGGCATGTGGAAGTTGACCATTTTCATCATTGGATCCTCCCCCTTGATCCATGCTCTCCTGATTCTGTTGATTATTCTCTGTAGCTCCCCCTAAGTTTGTGCTATCAGAGTTTGAATCAGTATTCTCTGATGAGTTTGAGTCAGCATTCTCTGATGAGTCTTGGGTAGAGTCTGAAACATTCTGATGCTCCCCCTCAGCAAGTGCTTCATCATCATGAACTTGTAAATTTTCATCAGAGTTTGCTGTATCTTGTTCACAGTCAGAGTTTGACTGTTCATCAGAGTTTATCGAATCAGAGAATATTTCTTCATTTTCAAAATGCAGTTTTTCATGATCATCCATATCTGTTAAGCCCATGATTTTCTTGTCATCAAATGACACATGTATGGATTCCATGATCACCTTGGTTCTTAGATTGTAGACTCTGAAGGCCTTTGTTATCAGAGGGTAACCTACAAAGATGCCTTCATCAGCTTTTAAATCAAACTTGGTAAGCTGTTCTGGATGAGTCTTCAAGACAAAGCATTTGCACCCAAATATATGAAAATACTTCAGATTTGGCTTCTTTTTCTCCACCATCTCATATGGGGTCTTGCCATGCTTATTAATCAAGGTTGCATTTTGAGTGAAACAAGCTGTTTGAACAGCTTCTGCCCAGAAATAAGTAGGCAATTTAGCCTCATCAAGCATAGTTCTGGCAGCTTCTATAAGAGTCCTGTTTTTCCTTTCAACTACACCATTTTGCTGTGGTGTACCAGGTGCAGAGAATTGTTGCACTACACCTCTTTCTTTGCAGAACTCTTCCATTGTTGAATTTCTGAACTCAGTTCCATTATCACTTCTAATGATCTTCACTTTGTCTTCAGATCCATGGTCCAGTTGTGTCACATGATCCATCAGATGCAAGGCTGTTTCATCTTTAGAGTGAAGAAAATATACCCAAGTGTATCTGGTATACTCATCAACAATGACAAGAGCATATTTCTTCTTTGCAATGGATGGTACATTAACTGGTCCAAATAGATCAACATGTAGAAGATGATATGGTTTCTTTATTGAGAATTCAGTCTTACTCTTGAAGGATGTCTTTCTCTGCTTGGCCTTTTGACATGAATCACATAATCCATCAGATGTGAGTAGTGATTCAGGGAGTCCTCTCACAAGCTTTTTCTTTATAAGCTCATTTATAGAGTTGAAATTCAGATGTGAGAGCTTCTTATGCCACTTCCAACTTTCTTCTGCAGAGATCCTTGTAGACAAGCAGATTGCTTTTCCTTCAGAGTTTGTAGGCAAGTGGATTTCATAAATATTCCCATGTCTGTGAGCAATCACTGCCACTTTGCCTGTTGACTTGCTTACTATCTCACTGTGTTCTTCATAGAAATCAACATGATATCCTCTGTCACAGATTTGACTGACAGAGAGTAAATTGTGTTTTAGCCCTTGAACAAGAGCTACATTTGATATGATGACATTTCCAAGATTGATGTTGCCATATCCCAGAGTCCTTCCTATGTTGCCATCTCCATAAGAAACACTTGGGCCAGCCTTTTCCACAAACTCTGACAGCAGGGCCTTATTTCCAGTCATGTGTCCTGAACATCCACTGTCCAAGACTAGAATATTCTTCCTGTTGCCCTGCAATCACAAAGACCACTAATTGTTAGTTTTAAGGACCCAGACTTGCTTGGATCCCTTGGCCTTATTAAGTTTGTTAGCTTTTGCAGCGGTATTATTATCAGAGTTTGAGCTAACAGACTTTGCAACAGAGTTTGTACTAGAAACAGATTTTGTACTTGCAGAGCTTTTATTAAACTTCTTCAAAGAAGGTTTCAATTGATAATAATCATAATACAAACTATGATATTCTTTGCAAGTATAAATAGAATGCCATAAACTACCACAATGAAAACATGGATCTTGTGGTTTATATCTAATACTATTTTTTCTAACTCCAGACTTTGTAGGTAAAGAGTTAATGTCCTTGTTCTTCCTGCAAAAATTAGCAAGATGATTAGTATTACCACAGTTATGGCATGTCTTCCTAGGTGCATTTGGAACAGGCATGTAGTTATTACTCTTGTCTATTCCAATCTTGCCATTTCTGTTTTTCCTAGGCTCCTTGTTTTTGTCATCAGACTTTACTTCTTTAAGCTTGTGTTTAAGCTGTCTCTGAGTCATCAGTCCTATGTTAACCTGTTTGGGCTTATCAGATTTTAAATTTTTGTTAATCTCTGATTTTGGTCTACTCTTTTTAGACTTAGAGGATTCAACAACAAATTTGACAGGTTTAACCTTAGGTTTTTGAGTTTTAACAAACTCTGTTTTTGATGACTCAGCTTCAGAGTTATCAGTGTAACCTAGTCCTTTCTTCCAGTTTCCACTACCTAAGATATCTTGAGTAGTTTTGCCTGAATTAGTCCATGTCTTTATGATCTCCCTTTCCTTAGCAAGTTCTGATTGAAGAGATGCATACCTCTTTAATAATTCATCTTTGACAATGACAGCATCATCTCTTTCTTTCTGAACTTCCAACATCTGAACTAATTCTTTTTCTAGAAAATCATTCCTTTTCTTTACACTCAGAGTTTCAGATTTTAATCTTTCATTTTCTAAAGTCTGATCTCTAAAGCTGATATGCAAAGTTTTAAGAAACAATCTTAACTCAGTTATATCTTCAGTATCAAAGGCAAGAGTAGAATGAGGTACCTTAGCAGGAGATTCAGAGTTGTTGTCAGTGTTTGCCATCAGAGCATAATTGACTTCTTCTTCTGAATCAGATGTATCTGTCCAGTTTCCTTTCTTGGTGATAAAGGCTTTTTCTTTTTCCTTCTTGGCTTTCTTGCATTTAGATGCAAAGTGTCCCTTTTCACCACAGTTGAAACAGGTATACTTGTCAGCTTTTCCAGCTTTTCCTTCTTTGCCCTCATTCTTCTTAAAGTTCTTCTTGTCATAAACTCTGTCAGAGTTTCTGTCTTTCCTTGAAAAACTTTTGCCTTTGTTGAACTTTTTGTAGGCCAACTTCTTGAAGCTTTTCACCATCAATGCTGCTAACTGCATCATCTCATCATCACTTTCTTCAGAGTCTGAGGGAACATCAGAGTTTGAGTCATCAGAGTTTGATGACTCAATGTCAGACTTTGTGACATGAGCTTTTCCTTTGCTCTTAGCAGCTTCCTCTTGAACTTTCAGAGCAACAGACTTTGATTTTCCTCCATGACGTTTGCTCCTTTGCTCCATTTCAAGTTCATGGGTCTTCAGTCTTCCATAAACATCATCAAGAGACATTTCTCCAAGATCAAGATTGTCTCTTGTTGTGGTGACTTTCAAATCCCATTTTTCAGGAAGAGCCAGAAGGAATTTGAGATTTGAGTCTTCAAGATCATATTCCTTGTTTACCAGAGATAAGTCATTCAACAGTTTGACAAATCTGTCATACAGATCTGTCAAGGACTCACCAGATTTTGAGTCAAAGTGCTCATACTCCTGTGTAAGGATTGTTTTTCTGTTTTTCTTTATGGCCTGAGTTCCCTGACATCTGGTTTCTAGAGCATCCCAGATTTGTTTAGCAGTTTTGCACCCAATCACCCTATTTGACATTGCATTATCAAGGGCACTGTGCAGAAGGTGTTTTACCTTAGAGTCTTTACCAATTGACAAGATGTCCTCAGGGGTGTAATCTTTCTTTTCTTTTGGAACCATCTTCTGAGGTTCATCTGCAATCCCAACAGAGAGCTTGGTGGGCATATGTGGTCCATCAAAGATCCTGTCAAGGTATTCTGGATCAACAGAGTCTAAGAATATTATCATTCTTTCTTTCCAGACTGGATATTCAGATGCCTTAAGGATTGGAACTCTAAAGGATGAAGCTTGTGATTTTTCAGACATAATTGTGTTTAAGATCTCACTGTAGTAATCTTAACAGAGCTGGCTCTGATACCACTTGTTAGGTCCTATAAACTCACTATATAATCTGATATAGTGATCACAATCTGTAACACAGTAAGACAATATAAGAGATTGAAAGTAATAAACTCTTATATTCATAAAGCTTTAATGGTTACAAAAACTCTCTCAGTGATTTATAATGTATCACTAAGAGCTGCTAGGGTTCTTAACAATGTACTCGATAACTCAACTCATCTAGAGTAACCCTAATCTGTGTTTATATAGACACAGTTACAAAATCAATCTCTGATTTGATATCCTATAAATCTGCTATAAATTCTATCAATCAAAGATTGCTCCAGTTTTCTGTTTAGTTTCCATAGTCAGCAAATCACTCCTCCGCTTCTATCCTTCCTTGAAGTATATCCGCTTCTGAGCTCTTTCCACGTGTAAACTCTGACGAGTCTTGACTATGTAAACTCTGGTCAGACTTTATCAAACTCTGTCAGACTTTATCAAACTCTGTCAGACTTTACTAAACTCTGATCAGCTTCCAGATTAAACTCTGATGATTCCTGTTCTAAAACATACTTTAAGAATATTAGTAATCATCAATTATATCTAACATATCCACTGAAAATCTTTGATTTGTGATTAAAGGATGCGTTGCTCGCATTCCTTGGAAGAAGTGTGTTGGGAAGTAATTATGGTAGATCAAGTTTGTCCAAGTAGTGAGATAACGATTGAAAAAGCAAATCTTTGAGATAAATCTTATTTCCTTGATATTTCTTCAATCTTATTGGGATGAACAACCCTAATTATAGGGGGCACAAGGTATACCTGTCTGTGTGATAGGAGTTGGATGGGACGCCATCACTTGTGTGTGTTGTGATTACAAGAAGGTTAACAACCTTTAGTAGTGTCTTAATTTGGACACACAACACTTGGTTCATTTGATCATATTGGTCTCCCAGTCATCCTTTCATTTCAAACGGAAGTTATTTTGAAAACTCATTGACCGGTGATTACTATCGTGAAAGATTTCTATATATCCAAGAAAGTTTTAATATTCTTATTTCCTTTGAGTTCTCTTCAAAATACTTAGATTTCAATTTCTTTGATTTTTTTCTTTTCAAATATATAGTTTTTTTTTCTTTTAAAGTTGTTTTAAGAAGGTCTTGTATGGAGACATCAAATCCAGACCCTCTGATTTGAGGATTGTTACATTGATTATCGAAAGCTAAAAAAAAAAGAGATGACTCTTTACCTAAGGTTGATGATTTTTTTTCAGTTGAAGGGAGCATCTTACTTTTCAAGATAGACTTGAGATCTGGATACCATCAGTGAAAGAATCAGATCTAAGAGTGTACCTCAAAAGGTCTTTAGGACCCGATACGAACATGATGAGTTCTTAGTGATACCTTTTGGATTATTGACTAAGGCACCTACAACATTTATGGATATTACGAATAGAATACTTAAGAAATATTTGGATAAGTTCATCATTGTTTATCAAAGATATTTTGATTTATTCCAAGACGAAAGAAGACCATGTTGAGCATCTTAGGATAACTTGGATATTTCGGGGAAAGAAAAGTTATATGCGAAATTTTCGAAAGGTGAATTTTGATAGAGCAAGTACAGTTTTAGGGCATATTGTTTCTAAAAAAAAAAAGAAAAGAAATGTCGGTATACCTCTTAAAGATTAAGATGCTATCCAACTGGGATAGACTGAGGACCCCGAACAGAAGTGAGAAGTGTTCTTGGGTTGGCAGGATATTACAGAAGATTTGTGAAATATTTCTCTAAGATTGCAACCCCTTTGACCAAATTAAATAGAAAAGAAGAGAAGTTTGAGTGGACCCCTAAGTGCGAGGAAAGTTTTCAGGAATTAAAGAAGAGACTAATATGGCCCATGTGTTAACCTTGCCTGATGAAACAAGAAATTTTTATGATCTGTAGTGATGCATTTTATAAAAGATTAGAATGTGTTCTTATGCAACATGGAAAAGTGATAGAGTATGCTTCTAGACAACTTAAGGATTAAGAGTTGAGATATCCTACCCATGACTTAGAATTAGCTGCTATAGTATTTACCTTAAAGATTTGGCGATATTATATGTATGATGAGAATGTGAGATATTTACGGATCATAAGAGTTTAAACTACCTGTTTTCTTAGAAATAATTAAATATTAGACAATGAAATGGTTAGTATTAATAAAAGACTATGATTATACTATTAACTATTACCCAGGGAAGGCGAATGTAGTTGCTGATGCATTAAGTAGAAAAGAAAACGTTTATGTGATGTCCTTACGAAAGGAATTGAAAAAAAAAAGAGAGGAAAATTTAGGATTGAAGATTAAGGATTCAGAGCATAAGGATGTAAAGATTTTTGAAATGATAATACAACCAGATTTGTTAGAAAAATCAAAAAGAGTCAAGATTATATGATTGAGGAAAAACGTTATGGGTTGTCAGGAGATGAGTATTTAAGTGTAAAGGATGATAAAGGGATTAGATTATTTGCAAACATGATAACATGACGTATCTTAACAGAGATATTTTAAGCGAAGGACACGAATCAAGATATTCTATTCACCCGGGAAGCACCAAGATGTTCAAGAATTTAAATAAGAATTATTGGTGGCCTAACATGAGAAGAGAAATCCCCTGATTGGGTAAGTAAATGTCAAAAAAAAAAAATGAAAGTTGAGCACCAGAGACCTAGTAGATTGTTGCAGCCATTAGAGATCCCAGAATGAATATGGGAACACATCACCATGGATTTTATAGTTGGATTACCAAAGAATCGAGCTAGTCATGATGCTATTTGGATAATTGTCAATAGGCTGGCGAAATCTGCACATTTCCTTCCTATTAGTGAAAAGTACACAATAGAAAGATTAGTAAAGCTATATATGAATGAGGTTGTGACAAGACATGGAATGCCAGTGTTAATTGTTTCAGATAGGGATGCAAGATTCACTTCAAGATTTTGGAAAGCTTTTCAAGAATATTTCGGGACTAAGCTCAATCTAAGTACTACATATCATCCCCAGACAGATGGGCAAAGTGAAAGAACAATACAAACCATAGAGGATATATTAAGAGCTTGTTCTTTGGATTTTAAAGGAAGCTGAGAAGATCACTTACCTTTAGTGGAATTTCCTTACAACAATAGCTAACATTCTAGCATGAGAATAGCTCCTTATGAAGCATTATATGGCCGAAAGTGTAGATCACCTCTTGTTTAGGATGAAGTTGCAGAGAAAAAGATTTTAGGACCTGAATTAATCCAACCAACCACCCAGTCAATCGAAAAGATACGCAAAAGATTGGTTGCAACTCAAGACAAACAAAGAAATATATATATGCGGATTTAGGAAGGAAAGAGAAAACATTTGATGTTGGAGAAAAAGTACTTATGAAGGTATCACACTGGAAAGGAATAATCAGATTTTGGGAAAAAAAAAACAAATTAAATCCAAGATATGTTGGATCCTTTGAGATTTTGAGAAAAGTTAGAGCTGTGTCATATCAACTAGCTTTACCTCCAAATTTACAACACATTACGATGTATTCCACGTATCTCTTCTAAAAGCCTACAAGACCAACGATCGACATGTTCTGTATTATGAGCCAATAAACCTTCAGCCGGATTTAACATATGAAGAGAAACCAGTGAAGATTGTAGATTCAAAATATCAAGAACTAAGAAATAAGAAATAAGAAAGTAAAGTTGGTTAAGGTAATTTGACAAAATCAAGCAGTGGAAGAAGCTACTTGGGAACTTAAAGAAGCCATGAAAAAAAGAAAAAAGAAATGCCCGGAGTTGTTCCAAATATGATTCCGAGGTCGGAATCCTTTAAAGGAGGGAAGGATGTAACAACCGCAAATTTTTAAGTACGTGAATAAATTGATCACTAAATTTTATGCGGTTAAAATTAGTATTTAAATAAATTGTGAAATTATTGGTACGTAAAATATTTAAGGCTGGTATAAGATTAGATTATATTTTTTGGGCTAGCAAATTAAATTCAGTTACGTACCATTAAAATTTAATATTTGTTATGTAAATAATTAGTAGACGTAAAGTTTTAATTTTACGACCCGATAATAGATAAATGTTACGGGTTAGCTAAAATAAATATTTCGTTATGATTAATTAGTTTCAAAATATTTGAAAGATATTAGAATAATTATTTAACTAGTTATGTTAGTATATTTTTATAAAAATTCAAATAATATATTATTTTTAGCTATATTTAAAATAGATAGCGTTAAATAAGCCGGGATCGGGATATTCGAAAATAAATGAAGCAAAAGTATGAATTTTCCAGAATGTTACCTGCCCAAGTTACAAAACCTGGTGCCCAAGTTGTACACGTGGTGCCCAAGGTTTTTTGTTTTGTGTGGAGGCCAAGTAATCTTGTGATTAAGGTTTAAAAAAATGATTAATTAAAATGGCTAATTGTAATTAATAGTTGGCTATAAATAGCCTGGGAATAATTGAGGCATTTGAGAAACATCATCAAGGGGAGGACTTTTTGAATCTGGAACAAAACAAACAGGAGCGAAGTTAAAGGAGAGATTTTGTAGCAGAAAATCTAATTTAATACGGTAATTACATCTTTAACTCATCTTCTTCCTTATTTAAGGATATGAGTATTATAATTTAAGAAAAAAGAAAAAAAAAAGCTTTAGTGGTGATATATATATAATCACATGGATTTCTTTTTCTTTCACACTGCTGCTTTTACACATACAGTAGTAACCTTATAAATTAGCACCACACACTTATTCCAATTAAATAGTAAATTGTTCCCCAAATCTGTATCAATTAGGGTTATATGTTTATACAATCTTTAGAGCTTATGAATTGCTTGTTGGTATGAGTTTGATTTGGGATGAAAATCTAAAATAGGAGTAATAAATTACAATAATCCTAAATTAATGGGTTATGAATAGTGTGGGAGTTGAAAGATAAATTCTTATGTAATTAGAGAATTTGGAAAAGAATTTAGTTGAATCTAGAATATATAATAAGAGCATCTCCAACCATCTAAAACCCTTGGCTAAAAGGTGAGTTGACATACTTAAAATAAAAAAAATTTAGCCAACAGCTCCAAAAACTAACTCCAACCATGCTCACCTGTTCTCTATAAATTTAGCCAACCTCCTATGGATGGCTAAATTTGTCGAATCTCTAAAGGTCTGTAAGAAAATCTGTAGGAAGATTGTACATCATTTATTACCATATTGAACTGATATATTCTATTTTAACAATTTAAAATATTAATAACATACTATTTTTAAATTATAGTCAACCAATATAGCCAGTACCATTGAAGCAAAATGTCTTACAGGTTCAGCAAATTTTACATAATGTCTTACAGGTCCAATTTAGCTAACGATTATACCCAACGCCGTTGGAGATGCTCTAAAAGTTTTTTTTTTTTTTAAGAAAGAATATATAATAAAAGTTGTAAGTAAGTTAGAAATCAAAGGATAAGCTTGGATTTAACTTATCATTAATCGGAAATTTACAACATAGGATGGATTGGAAATAGAAAGATGGAATGATATCAATACAAATATTAATTGGATAATTGCTCAATATTAATAAATAATAAGAATTTGGACTAAGTAGAGTGGATTGGTTCGGATTACTAGTGAAATGGGAAGCATGGGTGTTGTACATAATTTACAATCTCATAACCATACTATTGTAAATTTAGAAGATTTAGTATAACATTTTAAGATTGTGTGAAAGATCAGTTACCGAACAAATATTATTGATATTAACTCGTGAATATAAGGATTAGAATATTTGAAATCATTATTTCCTTTATAACATAGATTTCTAAATTATTATTTCGTGTGACTTAGAATATTTAATATCCGAAAGGACGGAGCCTGAGTATATGTGATAATTACAAAAATATCTCAAGATAAGGACAACAGGCAAGTTCACTATCCCTGTCTTGACATGAAATTTTCGTGCTTATTTCATAATTTTGTGAAAAGTGTTGATTGTGAAGATATTACATTTCGTACCATTGTGAATCGAGAAAATACTCCGTTTCATTTTGTATGCTTTAAAGATATTGTTCACATATTACTTTCTATAATTCGAGCCCTCTCATTATTCGGGAATGAGCTGATCCTATAACATTATTATTTTGAATCTTCGAAACTTGATGTGAATACATTGCAGTGATGATCTCAATTTACTTCTTTTGGAGATCATCTTATCTTTTGGAATCGAGTTCTTGTAATTATCTTTCGGTTCTATCTTCGGGTAATATTTGTTATGACGAAAGGGTGCATTATTCGCACTTCTTTGATAAAGATGAGCAGTGATGATTGAGAAGTGTTTGTTTCGGAAAATTTTCTTGTATTCGGAGGAATCTGTTCAAGCTGGTCAACACGAATTTATTAAATTCGTGGTAGAGTTGAAATTGACTATCTGGTAAGGCAGATAGTAGGGTTCCAGTGTTAAACCTTGATGCTAGCAAAGAGAGTGTTGGTGTGTCTTCAGTGGTTACGATCAGACCACTAGGACTACACAGGATTACGGTATTCACGAAACGGTGCTGATCGAGCCATGTAGTGTTACCGAGAGGTGGAAGACCAGCATTTTCTTTTCTTGAAATTGTGTTGTCATTTGATGGTAACTGTTTTGTTACTTTGACTTGAATTGTCTTACCTGTTTTATTCGCATGTTTTGTTAACTGTTGTTTTGTGCTATGTGGACTTGCTGAGCAATTAGTTGCTCATTCTTGCATCTACTTTATTCCTTTTGAGCAGTAAAGAGTGAGAATGGCACAACTCAAGAGAACCGCCCGGAAACGGGTTTTGGCAAGGAAAAAGGAGAAGCCGCATCATATGAGCTGAAGCTGCTAGGCAACGCTGTTGGGTGGTACCAACTATAGTTATTATAGTCATCTATAATCAGACCTTCTATTATGTAATAAAGTTAGACTTGGTAGTAGTGTTGTGGACGACCGACCCTTGACTTGTGGGGAAAGAGTTGGTTTGTATAATATTAGAATGTAATGTAAGTGTTGTTTTGAGCCAGATGTTTAGTGATGGACCAGATCTGCGGGATGCGGATCTGGGGGCGTCACAATATAGAATTGAACGAGACGTTGCTCGAGGCATTGATAGAGAAGTGATTGAAATGGTTATTCAGAAATAGCCAAGTTGTGTTTCAAGTTGAAGTTAGGCAGAGATTGCTATAGATGGAATCTTGTCAAAAGCTGGCCGCAGAAAGGAATGATATGGCACTACATAGTGTTATTAGAAATCTGAGCTAGACACCGGACTTAAGGCAAGTATATATCCAACCTGCTTTTCTTTAAAAGATTTTACTCCTGCAATGCTTTTGTTATGCTTTGAATATTGCAAAACTCCTTATAGAATTAGACTTCTACTAATTACGAGCATTCTGGAATTACCCAAGTATGAAATGGAATACCTTTTGTCACTTATATCTTGCAAATCTATCAACTTAATTATCATCCTTATCTTCTTCAACTGCTAGTTACTTAATATTGAGCTTAGAGCCTTGTTTTCTTACCTCCCTTTTAACTACACTAAATTGTGTTCTTGCTTAAAAACTAGTTCACTTGTTTGTTCATGACCCAGAATTGAAACCCCATTTCTTCAAAGACCTTAGTTATCATCATACAACCTACCCTGTCATAGTTATAAAATACATTGATACACTTGATTTAGTAACCTATACCCTTGATAAAGAATACCTAATTTGAAGAACTCTAATGCTAAGTTGTTGAAATGAATATTAATTTGGTTTAGAATCATTAATGCTTATAGATTTTGAACCTTGGTTCTAAAATGAAAAATGATTCGATGTATTTGTCTTAAAAAGGGAATTGGATGAAAATATTTTATGACCGAGGCGCCGGTCCCAATTGAATTATTAAAGGCCAAAGTGTGCCTAGGATCCTTTATATTTGAGAACTCGTATTGGATATGCGGGTTCGGAGCTATGTCGTGGGCTGATCACCCAGCTTAGCTCGTAGCATCTTATCTGGTTCCAATTCCATAAAGGAGAAACTGTTATGTTTAAATCATATTGTGTTGGTATCATTATCTTGATATCATTGTTAGGTTTTACATACTGTTTGAATGATTGTTGGTTTGGATATTATATACTTGCTGAGCATTATTGCTCATTCTTGCTATTCCTTCTAACCCTTTTCATCTAGGAATAAAGATGATTGACTTAAGACTGCGCATAAGAGAAATGATAGGCAAAGATTGCAAGTGCTTGAGTTTCAAGCACATGATCGGGTAGAGTATCCAGAACGATGTCATTAAGACTAGATACAGTTGGAGTTCTGCAATTCAATTCAGTTCAAATGAGATTTGTTTATTTGGTTATCAACTACTCTTCTTATCGAGGTTTAGCTGATAACGCAATTTAATTTGTAATTAAATTTGATAGTTTTAGTTTCTGATTTCAATGCTGTAACCTGTATGCGATCCTCTTTTAGGGGGTGAAATTGATTTTCATTTAAATCATTTTTTTTAAAATATCCAGTTTTTAAAATAATTGTTTTTACTTTCTTTCAAAAATATAGGGTTTAAATTGTTTTTTTAGTGGCTCAAAAATACAGGTTTTAAATTATTTTTATTTACACATGGCACCAGATCCAGACCCCCGGATCTGAGGGACGTCACACTTACAATTTGTAAATTCCATTCTCGAACAGAGAACAAAGTTCTCCCTTTGGTTTAGCGAAAAATATTTCAAAGCCATATAAGATTTTCTGAACTAATCTATATCCAGAATACTGTCCGCAGATGGTTTCTTCTGTGGCCTTGCAAAGAGCAACATTTCTCCGGCCCTTCGCACATTCTTTTCTCTTCTTCTACATATAATAAAGAAATTAAAAATGTGGAAACTTAAATTTATACCAAATAGATCGATACAATCTGGACCACTCCCACAAGTTCTTATACTTTAGTTCCTTCATCACTCGCACACCCCTAGTTGGGTACTCTGATATTGGTACACAATGGGATGTGCACATCCATGCCCCGGATTAAATCCATTTGGTGTCATGGAAAGTCCAGTGCCAGTGCTACACCCAACGAGTGCCAGTGCTTGCTCCATCATCACAAGCTTCTGAGCTTGTGTGGCGACATTTCTCTTCTGGTCCTCTATTTCTCTTTTCAACATATCCAGTTGTTCAAATCCAAGATCATCAACTGGGGCCTCCCACCAGACAATGTCTTGTCCTTACTTTCTCAGTTTCAGAGCTCCTCCCCTTGTTGCTTTTGCTCCTGCAAATGGTTAAGCAACTTAGAGAGTTGGGTGTTCAGTAGACGAACCCTTGCACTGCGAAGAGCCTGTACAAGTTGAAGGCTAGTCGATTTGGTTGGACTAGGGTTCTGAGCATCGAGGAACTTATCAAAGATTTGTTCCACATTTGGATGTCCAAATGAGAACACTCTTTTCCGAGGAGAGAAGACCACGATTGCAATCTCTACACCACAGAAGGTGCTAAGCTCACTAGCTTTTTTGAATAACCCAGAACGCCTCTCGGAGAATGTAACCCTGAGATCACTTTCCTTGCTCATTTTCGCCATAACAATATTTTGGCGACCCTTGCTCTTTGTTGCCATGTTTCTCTAGCCTTCTTAGTTGTTACAATGAAATGGAACAACAGATTATAAAGGGATGCTACCCCTTGGGTACGTTCACTATTGGAAAAAGCATGTAATTATTAGTGTCAATATTTCATTCTATTAGCATTTACAAACTTGCACAGGAGACCATGTGGTAATGGTTTAAATGGAAAAACATAATTCATTTGTGGAATTTTCTTGTAAAATTAATATTTATGAGGGATCTTTTATTCCTTTTTTGTGTCCGATGGAGTTGTTTTGGTATTCAACAAGAATAAATGACCTCTTTTTCTATAATAGGCCATACTAATAATTCTTTTTTTGTCTAAATTTTTTAAAACAGAAAAACATATGATTGGCTTCTTTCTCAAAGTGTTTGTATAATTAAAGAAAAAGTCAATTTTATTTTGTAGTAATTATGAACACAAAAAAAACTATACAAAATCGATAATCTATCATAAATATTTAAAATCAGGCATTAGACTTCTCTTGCCATAATCAATAAGTTTTGAATATCTTTTCAAAAAATCAAACTAAAAGGTATAATTTAGTTTATTATTTTTATAAAATCTAAATTTATTTGAAGACATTGATTAATATATTAACTGATATTATGGACTAATTTCACCATTTATTATGTATTTTTTAAATTTGTTAGTACTCGGAATATTGGTCCTAAATGACACACCATAAATCTCAACTAATTAAGAATGTATTTGTTAGGAATCAATAATTTTGAAGATAACATAAACACTTTGTGACATGTTCAAATTAAAATCTTTATCATTTAATCATTGTAATTGTTATGTTACTTATCTTGAGAATTATCAGGATAGAATAGGATGGCCAATTGTAAATATCCAATGCCATATAATTTTGTCTAGGTGAAGGATATTCAACTGATGAGTGATAGTAATTCAACTGGTGAAGACTGTATACTATGTTCGACTGATGAAGACCAAGTTTTCAACTGATGGGAATGGAATAGTGTTTGATCGATTAAAGTTTGTAATTCATTATATGGATGAAGGAACTTTCAACGGATGAAGCAAGCAGCCATTGAAAGTGACTAAAGCTCATTCTTACAAGTCACATAGATCGAATTACACTAAAATGGACATGGAAGCCCATTTGGGACAATAAAGAAGAACAAGAAAAATTCTTAGTTTATGAAATGCAATCTGGATCAAATCAAGATTATGGTCAAAGATGAAGACATCCCAGACGACATGCAAAAGACAAAGTTGTGCAGCATAATTTACATTAGAGTGCAAATTTTCCCTCCCGACACTTAAACAAAACATTCCCCCTCCCTCCCGACATATTCACTCTCGCACCTGTCACATCTCTCACATCTTTGCGCCTCTGCAAATTAGGGTTCCAATTGAACCCCAAATTGAATGAAGCATTAGATTGGTGCTTCGAGAACCCATATTTCTCGACCTCAAGCACCAAGTTTTGGGTTTATTTCTTTGTAATTAGGTTAATTTCTACTCGGTTTTGTTTTCACTAATTCTCGGTTTTTGATTTTTGAAGAGATCTTGAGGTTTCAAGGCTTAAAGAGCTTGAATAGTTTACTGATCTTGAAGAGCTTGAATAAGAGGTACTGAGCTTCATCCTTTAGATGTGCATTTAGTTTGATTTTTACCTAAATTTTTAGATGTGCATTTAGTTTCATTTTTACCTAAATTTTTTAGGGTTTTTGATGTCACTGTTATTTTAAGGTAATTTTAATAATGTAATTTTGTTCATTTCAAGTACAAGTACAATTATAGGAATAGTTTTATATTTTAAATGAATTCAAGTACAAGTACAATTATATGAATTCAAGTACAATTATATATAGGAATAATTAAGTACAAGTACAATTATAGGAATGATTTCATATTTCAATTCATGTACAAGTACAAAATTAGTGTTTAAAATGTAAAACTAAATTTATATACTAACCGCTATAGCCATCGCCCTTGCATAGTATAGACCAAAGGCGGGCATTTCTTCCCCTTGCTAGTCTCCCTCGCCTTCCTCGAAGCTTTTATTGCATGAGTCCTTTCCCACAATTCGAGGCGCTTCGGTTTTTTCTCCTTTTTTGCTGCCGTCATTTCCTACAACTAGGTGAATATAATTAACTACAGTTGTTACATTCTTGATTTATTAATCATTTAATAAAGCGTGTTGCATTACTAATTCATTAAGAAATATAATTGAACTTGATTACTCCTAAATTGTATATTTAATATGTTTTAAATTACCATTTCAATAGCTTCAAAAGATTTTGCACCTGCAGTGTGAAAGGTCTCCACTTTTTCTCGATTTTGTGATCCAACCTTGGACCGATGCTTGTGACTGTCACTATCCCAATATTTCAACAGATTTTCCCATAGAGGGGGTTGAAAATACCACGGCCTCAGATCTTTTGCTGACTTTCCAGTTTCCTTCATATTTCTCACCAAGCGTCCCTTCTCCTCATTCATCATTTTCTTACATGTTTTTTTTCACGTGCTCCTTGATACTCCAGGTGGCCTTCGTCCGACTCTGTCCCCTCAAATTTTTGTAGAAGCACTGAAACGAAATAAAGAACATGTTAATTATATATATATATATATAGCAAGCATGTATACAAGGAATATATGTATGTGTGTGTATATATATATAGACGATGTAAAGAATAGAAAATTAAGGTACATATATATACAAGGATGAAAGGCATATGTTCAGCCTATTTGTATTTAAAGAGGTACAACTCAACTCAGATAAGAAAGCTCAGTAAATAGCAAGTCAACGGAATCCGTACGAAGAACGTCAAATGATTTATGGGAATTATATGTCAGATAAATTCCAGGATGCTGCTGCACACCACTGAAAGAAGTTCATTAATATGTTCAAGCCTCAGTGCACAAATAATCTTTTGTGGCACGTCCAGGAGTTCAGAAGATATAAAGTTTCTATACTTTATTTTATCAGAAGATTCCATTTAATGAAGAAGTACTTACAGGACGAAGACTCGACGAACAAATCAAATTCTTAATGTTTATTTGACAAAGAATATTTGAGTTAACTAGATACAGATGAACCAGACAGTGCATTTGTGTATCAGTTATTCAAATTGAATATTTGAAGTCAAGCAGAGTTGGTGGTTCGTTCGTTCGACTGATCAAGACGGAGTTATTAATGTTTAAAGAAGACGGGAAGCAATTCTACTGAAGAATGGGTGATTTAATATTTAATAGATTATTATTTCACTTCTCAAATAATTAAATTAATTATGTAATTTATTTGTTAAATTAATTCAATCTCGAATTAATTTAATTTATGAATTTATATGATTAAATTAATTAAGTGGATAATTTTCTATTTAAATATAATCTACAAATTACAATCAATCATCCACTCATGCTCAGCAAGACAATCAAAATTGTCTTACCGAATATTTCAGCTGTCAAGACAATCAAAGATTGTCTGACCGAATGATTGTCTGGAAGACAATGGCTGTGGCTTCCAAGACAATCTAAGATTGTCTGACCGAATGGTTCTCAGCAAGACAATCAAGATTGTCTGCCCGAGAATGCTCTGCCAAGACAATCTTATATTGTCTGACCGAATGCAATCTGCCAAGACAATTAGGCATTGTCTGACCGAGATAAATTGTCTGCAAGACATTCTGTGACTTCCCAGACAATCAAATATTGTCTGACCGAATGAAGATCAGCAAGACAATCTGAGATTGTCTGACCGAATGGAAATTGTCTGACCGAGCTCTGTATTGTCTTGCTAGCCTTAAAATTGTCTTTCTGCCATGCTTTTGGCTTGCTAGGCAATTGTAATTGTCTTGCCCTTGCTAGATTGTCTTTTCTACTTGCAATTGTCTTGTCTTTCAATTGTCTTACAAGTACAAATGCTTTGCCTATAAATATGGCATTGCATCCTTCATTTTTAGTGTTCATTCACTTTGTATTCAAAGCATTTGTAAAGCTTTCAAGTTGTTCGTAACTTGCTTGATCGTTATATCCACAGTTTTCTGTGCTTTGATAACCCGGTTGTTTTAATCACTAAATCTAGAATATACCCTGTCGAATTTATTCTACGAACTTTAGTGGACATTAAAACTGAACCATTTTAATTATATAACGATTTCAAACATTGTTATATTAATTAATTATAATCTGATTAACAAATCATATTCAATCAGATTCACTTCCGCGACGATTTGGTACTGATTGTATTCAACCCCCCCCCTTCTACAATCATATCTGGACCTAACAATTGGCATCAGAGCGGTTGATACCATTTTTCCGTATCAGATCCTATACACACTCTGTAACGTCCAAATATTTTTTATTCGAATTAATTTTATTCCAAAAATTAATTTTGATTTAAAATATTTTTCTTTCAAAAATCCAAATCTCATCCAAACACTATTCACTTCAAATCCTTAAACATGAGTACACAAAAGATCAGTAGCATTAAAATCCCACCGTTCAGCCAGGAACACTTTGGCCTATGGAAAAGGCACATGTTCCTATTTCTTCGAACAGCGAACAGAAAATACATTGGGATTTTAGACAAAGGTGTTACTACTCCGATGAAGGTCATATTAGCACACGAAGAGGATGGTGTGTTGATACCTCATCAGGTCATTCCGAAAGAACTTTCTGAGTACACAGATGAAGAGAGTGATCAGATGAACTTAGATGATGCTCTTCAACTAATCTTGGTTGAATCTCTAAATCCAGTGATGTACAATGCTGTTGTAAATTGTACGAACGCCAAGCAAATCTGGGATACATTAGAGATTATCAATGAAGGCTCAGAGGAAGTTAGGGAAAACAAGAAAGAGATACTGATGGCTCAGTATGAACAGTTTGGTTCCCATCCTGGTGAAGGGATTTCAGAAGTATTTATCAGACTTAATAATTTGATAAATAATTTAAATCTGAATGGGAAATTCTACGACAAGAAAGAGGTCAACATGAAGTTTCTCTTAACCCTTCCTGAACATCTGGAACACAGAATCACTGCCATCAGGGAAAGCAGAGATCTGAATGAGATTTCTCTGGAAAGACTCTACGGAGTTTTGAAAACTTATGAACTGGAGCAAGTTCAGAGTAAACAGAGATATGGCTGGGGTAAAACACAGAACCATTCGAGAGCTCTAGTTGTTGAGTCACCTGTACTGGAAGAAAAGAAGAAGGATGTTGTTGTTCCTTCTGAGACTACTCAGGAATTTGTTGTACCTGAGATGGGTCAGACTGCTTCTACCAGTGGTGACGAAGAGTTCTATACAATGGAAGAGCTTGAACAGTTAGAAGATCAATCTCTATCACTGTTTGCCAAGAAGTTTGGAAACATGAGATTCCGGAAGAACCCTTCCTATAAATACAAACCTACTATTAGTAAGTTTCAGAAGGGAGGCTATTCATCTTCTACAAGCAAAGGAGGATATAAGACTGGGATGGTGGACAGAAGCAAGTTCAAATGCTTCAATTGTGGTGAACCTGGACACTTTGCAACTGAATGCAAACAGCCCAAGGTTCAAGGAAAAAGAAAAGATTCGTATGATGAGCTGAAGCAGAAGTATGATGCACTGGTTAGAAAGCATCATGGTACTTCTGGAAGTCAAAGTTTCAAAAGCAAGTCTTATCTGGCAGAAGGCAAAAGCTGGGATGATACAGATAGTGATGAAGAGGAGCAGCTAGGGAATGTTGCTTTCATGGCTACTACTGGATCATCTTCACCTCCTCCTGCTGGAAGCTTTCAGGTAGATCCTACATGCCCTAAACTGTTTATGCAATTAGGACTTGAAAGAGATGATGCTATTAAAAGGATGAAAGCTGCTAATCTTAAAATTGATACTTTAGTCTTAGAAATTCATGCTTTTAAAATGAATGAGATGAAAGTATTAAAACCTAAAATAGAACAATTGACTATGGACTTAGGATTACAATGTGCTAAAGTCAAAGTTCTAGAGAAAGGTGAGATTGCCTTAAGACTTCAGCTAGACGAAGAGAAAGTGAAATGTAAAGCCTTTAAGGATGCCTCCTTGATAGTCAAAGAACTTAATGATAAACAAGAGATCAAGAGAACTGTTGGAATAGGCTTTGACTATAACAAATCTGTAGGTAAGGCTAGTAACATTACTCCTTTCAAGAAGAGTGCTGAGGAAAGAGGGATTCCTTTTGTTTTGAAAGATTCCCTTAAACCTTTGTTTAAAACCTCAGAAGCTGAACCTCTTTTAGAGACTCCTGTTGTCATTAGATATGAACTAAAATAGGAAGACCTTAAAATGAAAGAGAGTAATGAGATGAGAGATGAGATTCTGGCAAACCTGAAACCAATCAAAGTGAAAGGCAATGTTAGGTTGCCTAAAGCTGGTTTAGGTGTCAACTCTGATAGAACTAAATTCAACAAGCCCAATAATTTTGTTAATAGTAAGAACAAGAACAATAGGTGTCATTCTACTGAGAACTTTAAATCTGATAACAAAGTTAGAGTAGAATCTATTGATGTTCCTACTACTATGACTGATATTTCTGTTGTTCCTGCTTTTGATGCATGTCATAAATCTTGTAGTGTTGATAATTGTATGACTTGTGCTTTCAATTTGATGTCTGCTTATTTTAAAAATTTGCATGCTAAAAATGAAAACACATCACCTAGACAACACACAAACAACAAGCATGCTAGATCAAAGACTGCTAGTCCTTCTCATAAGAGAAAGGAGACTTATGTTCCAAAGCCTAAAACTAAGGTTTATAAGGCTGTTGTTAAGGAAGTAGGTTCAGTCAAGTCTGAACCAAGTATCAGTCCAAGAGGCTCTGTTGCATTACCTAATAGAAATCAGTTCTTTAAGACTGCCGGACCCAATCAAGTGTGGGTCCCAAAGACTGTCTAATCAAGTTGTCTTTTGCAGGGTGCCAGTGGAGTTGTTCGTGTTACCTGGGTGCTTGACAGTGGAGCGTCAATGCACATGACTGGCAATAAATCCCTGCTGGAGGACATAAGAGAAGGAGCTGGCCCTACAGTCAGTTTTGCTGATAATAGCAAAGGTCGTACTGTGGGATATGGCAAGTACAAAATTGGAAGGATCATCATAGAAGATATTGCAATAGTTGAAGGACTTCAACATAATCTCCTGAGTGTCAGTCAATTCTGTGACAAAGGTTATTATGTTCATTTTGAAAAGGAGATATGTATCATTAAACATATCAAGGATAAGCGTCCTTCACTATGTGGCATAAGGAAAGGCAATATATTCGTAGCTGATTTGTCTTCAGGACCTGGAAACGAAGTTCACTGCTTCTACGCCAAAGCATCTGCTGAAGATAGTTGGTTATGGCATAAGAAACTCTCACACCTCAACTTCAAAACAATGAACTCTCTAGTCAAGAGAGATCTAGTGAGAGGGTTGCCTTCCCTGGAATTCTCATCTGATGATCTTTGTGAAGCTTGTCAGAAAGGAAAAGCGAAGAGAGCATCTCACAAAGGCAAAACCATCAATACCATTACAGATCCACTTCATTTGTTGCATATGGATTTGTTTGGCCCCGTGAATGTTGCATCTATTGATGGAGGAAGATATGCCTTAGTCATTGTGGATGACTTCTCGAAATTTACTTGGGTTTACTTCCTGTCTTCTAAGGATGAAACTCCCCTGACAGTAATTGATCATATCAAGTTGGTTGAGTTGGAAAAAGGTGTTCCTGTAAAAGCTGTAAGATCAGACAATGGAACTGAGTTTAAAAATCAAACTCTAATCAACTTTTACTCTGAAAAGGGAATTAGAAGGCAGTATTCAGCACCAAGAACTCCTCAGCAGAATGGAGTCGTCGAAAGAAAGAATCGTACACTGATCGAAGCTGCAAGGACTATGATTGCTGAAGCAAAGCTTCCTCTGTACTTTTGGGCTGAAGCTGTGTCTACTGCCTGCTATACCCAGAATAGAACTTTGATCAACAAGGATCATATGAAAACTCCATTTCATCTGTATAACAACAAGAAACCTTATGTCAAACATCTTCATGTCTTTGGAGCCAAGTGTTATGTTCTCAAGGATGGTGAAGAGAACTTGAACAAGTTTGAGCCAAAGGCTTCTGAAGCAATTTTTGTTGGTTATACAAATAATGCTTATAGAGTTTTTATAATTGATACTCTGTCAGTGAAAGTTAGTGTCAATGTTACATTTGATGACACTAAACTTCCAAGTATACAATCTGCTGATCCATCTGAATCTCTGAAGTTTGATAACTATCCAGATTCTGATTCAGATGATGATGTGCCACCTGAGGTTGCAACAGGTGATGACAACAATGATAATGATCCAGGCAATGGTGGAGGAAATGGCAATAATGCTGGAGATTCCACTGATGCTAGTGGTGGATCATCAAGTCAACCTGGCAACAACTCAGGGGGAGCTGGTGGATCAACTAGTCATACACATCAGCCTAATGATGATAATGCTGAATCATCAAGGACACAACTTCCAAGGGAAAGGATTTGGAGCAGAGATCATCCCTTTGATCTGATTATTGGTAATCCTGATGTTGGTGTAAGGACTAGAAGTGCTACGACAAATGAATGTCTATTCTCTGGTTTTCTTTCACAATTAGAACCAAAGAAAATAGATGAAGCACTTGCTGATCCTGATTGGGTTCTTGCCATGCAAGAAGAACTCAATCAATTTGAGAGACAAGAAGTCTGGGCCCTGGTTCCAAGACCAAAAGGAAAATCTACCATTGGATCTAGATGGGTCTTCCGTAACAAGTTAGATGGTGATGGCATTGTTGTAAGAAACAAAGCCAGACTGGTTGCAAAAGGTTATTCTCAGGAAGAAGGAATTGACTACGATGAAACCTATGCTCCAGTTGCTCGTCTTGAAGCCATCAGAATATTTCTTGCATTTGCTGCACACTCCAACTTCAAGGTATATCAAATGGATGTGAAAAGTGCATTTCTAAATGGAAAGCTAGAAGAAGAAGTATATCTGGAACAGCCCCCTGGCTTTGAAAATCCAGAGTTTGCTGATTTTGTATACTTCCTATTCAAAGCTGTCTATGGACTCAAGCAGTCACCAAGGACATGGTATGACACTCTCTCTGAGTTTTTAATTGAAAACAATTTTACTAGAGGTGTCATAGACAAAACTCTCTTTTACAAATTGCATGATAAGGATATGATATTTGTACAAATATATGTTGATGACATTATATTTGGTTCTACTAACGATAACTTGTGCAAGAGATTTGCTAAGTTAATGCAGAGTAATTATGAGATGAGTATGATGGGTGAGCTGTCCTACTTCCTTGGTCTTCAAGTAAGCCAAAAGGATGATGGAATATTCATTTGCCAATCCAAATATGTCAGAGATCTTCTTCGAAAGTTCAATCTAGAAGACTCTTCACCGGCAAAGACACCCATGGCCACTGCCACAAAGCTTGACCAGGATAAATCTGGTAAGAAAGTTGATATCACAAGCTATCGAGGTATGATTGGCTCTCTACTTTATCTTACTGCAAGTAGACCAGATATCATGTTTGCAACATGTTTGTGTGCTAGGTTCCAAGCTGATCCTAAGGAATCACATCTTATAGCCGTCAAAAGAATCTTTAGATATCTTAAGGGTACACCTGGTTTAGGTATTTGGTACCCTAAGAATACTGGTTTTGATTTAACCGGCTATACAGATTCTGATTATGCAGGATGCAGGATTGATAGGAAGAGTACGTCTGGAAGCTGTCAATTTCTAGGACGTCGGTTGGTTTCCTGGTATAGCAAGAAGCAGCACTCTGTGTCTACTTCTACTGCTGAAGCTGAGTATATAGCTGCTGGAAGCTGCTGTGCTCAGATCTTGTGGATCAAGAACCAACTGAATGATTATGGTGTTGTAGTAAACAAAATTCCCATATTTTGTGATAATACAAGTGCCATAGCCATTTCCAACAATCCGGTTCAACATTCAAGAACCAAGCACATTGATATCAGGTATCATTTCATACGAGAACATGTCATGAATGGTACAGTGGTGTTACACTTTGTACCCACGACTGAGCAAATTGCTGACATCTTCACTAAACCACTGGATGAATCCACTTTCTCTAAGCTGGTTTGTGAGTTAGGGATGTTAAATATGACATAGTTCTCTTGTATATGTTTTTCACATGCAGTATATGTTTTTGTATATTTTTGTGAATTTTCTGTATAATTATATCTATTTTATTAGATTTGATATGATTTTCTGTATGTTATCTGATAATATTCTGAGTAATTATGCATGTTTGTATATTAGTCCGTAATTTTCTAAGTGCTCATACACTCCCCTGTTCTATTCCCTAAGCATTTAGATAAATATTGGTAATTATTTTGTATTTTTCAAAATTAATTAAGCATAAATATTTGATTTTAAGTTAATTCATTTTATTGAATTAAAGTTAAAGTCATAAGTATTTATATTTAATTAAAGTTGAAACTTACAAAATATTTGTGTAATTTACAGTATTGTTTTTATTATAGATTTTTTAGGATAATTGCAATATGTTCTATCTTTTTAATTAATCAAAAATCATATTACTTTTATTATTATTATTTCTGTTTCAGCAAGACAATACTTTTGTCTTCCTGATTGTGGTGCTTTGACTGTTCGGTAAGACAATTTATATTGTCTTACGCGAGTCAATCATAAGACAACTTATTTTGTCTTACACACTTCGTGTCTTTCCTCTCTTGGATGCTCGGTAAGACAATTTAAATTGTCTTACCCGAGTAACGCTATTTCGATGTTTACTGGTTGTTCATCTCAGTCTCGGCAAGACAATTTTTATAAATTGTCTTACCGAGATATCGAGATATCTGTTAGACAAAACCCGTTTGTCTTTCTAGTATATATATTCATACTTCCTTTAAGACAAAACCTATTGTCTTAGCATACTTCTTCTTCCCCATTTCACCTATATATTTACACCTCCGATTTCGGTTTTCAAGTTTACTCCTAAAACTTGCTGTGGTTCTCGTTTTCAAGCTTAAAGCTTGCTTTGTCACTCTAAATCGCTGATTTTAAGCCAAACCCCTGCCGGATTTTCGTCAGATTTTCGAATTTTTCGACTGAGTTTGCTCGGAGTTTCTCGCAATCGACTGCTGTGGTTGTGTGTGAATCGTTTACTCTGTGTTGTCTCGGTTACCTTCGATTTGCATTGACCCGATTTGGGATTAGGGTTTTTCGAGTAAGTTAAGGGCTTGTTTGGCTTGTGATTATTTGAATTTGGGGTGTTTAATCTTAAGGCTGCGTTTGGCTAATCTGAATTATCTGGGACTTTAGGCCGTGTTTGGAATTCTACCTTGTGGAGTTTAATTGTTTAGTGCCATTTAAATTAATTAACTTTTAATTCGATATTATTTTAATATTTCGAATTATTAATTAATTAATTAAGCTTTAATTAATAGTTGAAATTTGCGAGACATTTGAGAATTCACATTTAATTTGAAAAATTCTCGCTTAATTCAATTTTTAATTATTAAAAATGGCCGGAGAATTTGTGGTTGCTGAGACTAACTACTGTGCCAGCCTTAACCCCGATGACTGTTCTGATAGATTCCGGACTTGGGTTAGATTTCTTTCGCGACAGAGTTTAGTCAGTACGGCACTGACTGCAGATATTTCGATTAAGCTGCAACCTCTTTTTGACTTCTACTCAAATGCTGTCAATTCTACGACTCTGGAGAATTACAAGATAATAGGGGATTTACCTAACCGGAAGAGGATTGTAATCACTGTCGATGATGTGAACCGGATCTTAGGACTTCCCAGGGACAATTTTGAGCCAGATCCCTCAGAGGATGAATTGAGACAGTTCTTTCAGGATATTCACTATCAGGGTCAGATTTTTCTCCCGAAGATGTCAAAGGGAAATCTGAAAGCTGAATGGGATGTGTTCTTTGACACCCTTGCCAAGGTGTTTGCTCCCACAAATAGAAAGAATTTTGGCAATATATCTTCAATGCTGCAGATCTTTGGATTCAGCATAGCTTACAACCGTCGAATCAATTTTGGGAAGATATTGCTGAGGGAGATTATCAGGAAGATGGGGTCTGTTGCACAGAGATCAATTCAAAAGAATGACAAAGTTGAATGCTTCTACCCCAGATTCCTGATGTTGTTTATGAATGATAAGATGAATGCTGATGATAGGCACATGTACGTCGATTCTCCTGTTGTTCCTATTCAGAGGACTTGTGCCAAGATCCAAACTAGGCTGGTCAACAAGAAAAAGCATGACAATGTACCACTTGTGGTGACTCCATTCATGCTCGAGCAATTCAGTGTTCCTTTTCAGCCAGTACAAGTTCCAGAGCCACTACAACAGCAACAATATCAACCACAACAACAACAACAAGCTCAACAACAAGAACAACCGCAACAACAATCTCCTCCACAAAACCCTCAACCACTTCAACTCCTCCAAGACTACCAATCATCCAGCCAATCCTCACATTACTCTCCTTACAACCCTCCTTACAATTCACCACAACAATCACCTCACCAATCAGATTACACTTCTCCTCACCAATCTCAACATCAATCCCCTCCACAATACAACTTCTTCCCAGACCAACAAGCCTCCATTCTTCCCTCTCAATCTGAACCAACACCTTCACCTACACATACACATACCTTTCCTCAACCACAATCCACCTCTCAGCCTCTGCCTGCTGATTCTGCTATCAATCCAGAGCTACAGGACTTCAGAACCGATTTACAGGTAGCTCAGGTACTTTCTAATCTCACTGATACCTTTAATATTGCTATTGCAGATTTTGATTGTGATATTGGATTTGATTTCTAGCCTCCCAGCATTGAACCTGAAAACACCCAGGTTCATATCCAAGCTGATGTTTCCGTTTCAACAACTGATTCTTCGTCAAACACATCAACCGACACTACTCATACACCAGTTGTTAGAAAGGTAGCCCGGAAACGGAGTGGGAGTGCAATTCTGAGAGAACCCGCAGCTCTGTCTCATAAGAAGCAAAGGGTGGCAGAACCGGAGACAACTGCAGCCACATCCATTTCCTCCCAAAAGGATTTGGACACTGACATGGTAAATATACAGTCTCTAGATTCATTCTCTCCACAGAATGCATTTATTGAAATTGGCCGTCCGACCGCGGTATCCTGTAAAGAGTCCAGCACACAACTAGCACTCACGCTAGTAAACACTGAACCTGTGTCTTTTGATTCTTCACTTAGAGAGAGCACAGAATTTCAAAACATGTTATATGAAAATCTTTCTGATCACTCTTTCTTTTTGGATCAGGATCTACTTGGCAACCTGCAAGTACATCCGCCTTCACAGGCATTCGGAGGACAATTTGTTTCTTCACCTCCTACAGTTCCATCTCAGGGAACTATGGTTGTATATACAGGTACTGGTGACGGTGTGACAAACACGAGTGAAATCAGGCAAACACCGAGCGAAACACATGCACGAGAGGATAGTGAAAAATCTTTGAGTGTTCGTGAGGTGAGTGCACACACCAACACAGATCTGTTACCGGAACAAATGGCTGCTCTCAGGGCTGAGATAGAAAGGTTGAATGCTGAGAATGCAAGATTCAGAAGTGCAGAGTTGGTGACTCTACAAGAAAAGGTTGTTGATCCTTCATTTTCTTCCCTCAAACAGGAATTAGATGCTCATGTCAAGGGTATTCACTCTAGGATGGACAAATTTGATACAACTCAGGAGCTCTGTTTGACGAAGCTTGACAACTTGGAGCAAACTTTGGCTCAAGTTGTTCAACACTTAAAGATCAATCCATCAACATCTCAGTCTACTCCAGAGGATCCCTCAACTAAGGGGGAGAAGGATAAGGATGACAAAGATAAGGATGACAGCAATGCTGGTGGTGGTGGCAATGGTGGTGACAATGGTGGTGATACTGATAGGAGTGATAAGGGTGGAGAAGGAGCAAGTGAAAAAGACTCTTCTGCAGCTAGCAAATCTAAAGGCAAAATGCCTGAAACTGAGAACATCTTCACTAATCAGGATTATGACAACATTCCTAAAGATGTTGATGATGATGATGCATTTGACTCTGCTTATTTTGAAGCTGAGGAAGAAGGTCGTTTCGAGGAAGGCTTTCTTTTCAATGAAGATCAGTCTGTAGATCCTGAGCACATGGAAAAGGTCAAGATGTTCAAAGCTCAACATGAGGCTAGCAAAGCTAAGCTTCAGGAACTGCAGAAACTGGTAGATGAAAAGAGGACAACTGATGAGTTGGTCAAGCTGGAGAAACAGAAATTGTGGGATGCTAAGTGCAAGGAAAAGAGAGAGGATATCTCCAGAAAAGTTGGTGAAAGCTGGGATATTGCAAGGCAAATCCTCTCTGGACCTCAAAGGGAACCTTTCAATGATGGTAAATTCAAATCCTTCATTTATGACCTGAGAGAGGCTAACCCTAATGAAGATATGTTTATGCGTGCTCTTGCTCTCGAGTTAGAATATATAACTATTGGTGTCAAGAATCTTCTCAATGAATGGGAGACCATTATTTCTACTCAGAGAAACGGAACATTCAGGGTTTCAATTGATTTATTCAAGTTTCTATCTCTAACTGAAATCTGGGTGATTCGTAACAAGATCAGACGCAGCTCGAATCTGAATGAACTCCTACGTGACAGACTTATGGATTGTGCTATTCATAACAGTCCACAAGTTGTCAGAAAGCCTTAATGTGTCAAGTTCATTCACGAGAGAAAATTTGGAACCTTCTACCTGGACCACCAACATCTTCTTAAGTATGATGTGAGTCAGTTGGTTCTTGTATCTACAATTCTACGTACCAAGGGCTTCGCTACTAAGGCCAAAGCTGATGCTGATACTGAGATTGTGAACTACTGCACAAGGAGAAATATTCAGCAATACTTCAGGAAGATGAAGTATATCAACCAATCTCAGCCAGCAGATTTCATCGAAGACCCTGTGGATATTGAGGTTCAATATTATCTCTCATTGGCTCGTGAAAGAAAGAAGCGTGGAGAATCCACTGCAGCTGAAGAGCCTACTCAGAATGAGCCTTCTACTCCAATCATTCACTGTTCAGATGCAGAGGAAGGAGAAGTCACTCGTTCTGAGTGAATAGATTGATTAGGATATTTTGTTAGATATGTTCAAGGAACATCCTTTTGTAATCTATTATGAATATGGTTTAATGTTTAATGCAAGCCATAAACTTTTGCTATTTACATTCCTTTGTTTAAATCTTTGTCTTATCTGTTAGTTGAGTTATCCTCTAGGAAATTTGCATGTTATGTTAACAAACAAATAGGGGGAGATTGAAAGGCATATGTTCAGCCTATTTGTATTTAAAGAGGTACAACTCAACTCAGATAAGAAAGCTCAGTAAATAGCAAGTCAACGGAATCCGTACGAAGAACGTCAAATGATTTATGGGAATTATATGTCAGATAAATTCCAGGATGCTGCTGCACACCACTGAAAGAAGTTCATTAATATGTTCAAGCCTCAGTGCACAAATAATCTTTTGTGGCACGTCCAGGAGTTCAGAAGATATAAAGTTTCTATACTTTATTTTATCAGAAGATTCCATTTAATGAAGAAGTACTTACAAGACGAAGACTCGACGAACAAATCAAATTCTTAATGTTTATTTGACAAAGAATATTTGAGTTAACTAGATACAGATGAACCAGACAGTGCATTTGTGTATCAGTTATTCAAATTGAATATTTGAAGTCAAGCAGAGTTGGTGGTTCGTTCGTTCGACTGATCAAGACGGAGTTATTAATGTTTAAAGAAGACGGGAAGCAATTCTACTGAAGAATGGGTGATTTAATATTTAATAGATTATTATTTCACTTCTCAAATAATTAAATTAATTATGTAATTTATTTGTTAAATTAATTCAATCTCGAATTAATTTAATTTATGAATTTATATGATTAAATTAATTAAGTGGATAATTTTCTATTTAAATATAATCTACAAATTACAATCAATCATCCACTCATGCTCAGCAAGACAATCAAAATTGTCTTACCGAATATTTCAGCTATCAAGACAATCAAAGATTGTCTGACCGAATGATTGTCTGGAAGACAATGGCTGTGGCTTCCAAGACAATCTAAGATTGTCTGACCGAATGGTTCTCAGCAAGACAATCAAGATTGTCTGCCCGAGAATGCTCTGCCAAGACAATCTTATATTGTCTGACCGAATGCAATCTGCCAAGACAATTAGGCATTGTCTGACCGAGATAAATTGTCTGCAAGACATTCTGTGACTTCCCAAACAATCAAATATTGTCTGACCGAATGAAGATCAGCAAGACAATCTGAGATTGTCTGACCGAATGGAAATTGTCTGACCGAGCTCTGTATTGTCTTGCTAGCCTTAAAATTGTCTTTCTGCCATGCTTTTGGCTTGCTAGGCAATTGTAATTGTCTTGCCCTTGCTAGATTGTCTTTTCTACTTGCAATTGTCTTGTCTTTCAATTGTCTTACAAGTACAAATGCTTTGCCTATAAATATGGCATTGCATCCTTCATTTTTAGTGTTCATTCACTTTGTATTCAAAGCATTTGTAAAGCTTTCAAGTTGTTCGTAACTTGCTTGATCGTTATATCCACAGTTTTCTGTGCTTTGATAACCCGGTTGTTTTAATCACTAAATCTAGAATATACCCTGTCGAATTTATTCTACGAACTTTAGTGGACATTAAAACTGAACCATTTTAATTATATAACGACTTCAAACATTGTTATATTAATTAATTATAATCTGATTAACAAATCATATTCAATCAGATTCACTTCCGCGACGATTTGGTACTGATTGTATTCAACCCCCCCCCCCTTCTACAATCATATCTGGACCTAACAAAGGAACATATGTATGAGTATATATACATATATGATGTAAAGAATAGAAAATTAAGGTACATATATACATATACATATACATATATATATATATATACATATATATATATATATACCTTAAACTCATTTACAACATCATCCATCCACTCCGTTTTTTTTTGCTATAATATCAGTATAGGTGTACGATCGAATAGGCCAGTAATCACGAAGTATTGCAAGCAAAGTCTTTTTTGCTTCGTCATCAAAGATACTGTACAATTGATGACAAAAAAAATCTTATGACGAAATCCAAAAAAAATACAGTATAAAGCATATTGTATAACTCTAACTAGCTAAAAATGAAATGATTAAGTTAAATTACCGCCACCATCAATGTCAATCCGGGTAGGTTTTTAGGCAGCTCTTCTCCGAAGCTTCCCATCTAATTAGTTCTGGGCCTACGGATCAAAAGAACAAATGCAGTTTGACTTTCCGCCGGACTTGGCGGAGTAGCTGGAGGTGGTTGATCAGCTTGATCAGTTGGAGTAGTTCGTGGTGGGCTTTGATCATCAGCTTGAGTTGGAGGAGTTGTGGTGGGCTTTGATCATCAGCTTGAGTTGTAGAGTTGTGGCGTTTCTTGCCACGAGGTGTACTACCTTGAGAAACAGCGGTATTCTTTTTGCCTTTGTCTTTTTTTGGTGCCATAGCCTATACATGAACAATGACATATATAGTTAGCAACTCGGAACTCAGCAAAGAACAACACACATCAGCGAAACTTAAGCAAGAACTCGACACAAAAACTACAACTGAAACTCGACTCAGGAATATAGAACAACCAAAACTAAAGATTTCAAAATCAAAAGAACAAGCAGCTGATACAACTATCATATATATTCCACAGAACTTAATTGAAAGCAAAATACAACCGTAACACAGCGTCAACAACCTATCAATCGACCCATTAACCTGACTCGATCAGTGCTGCGACTCAGCCACGCAGCAAAACTAAAAACTGGACTCAAACTCGGAAACATACTTGTGCAGGTCAATCTAAAGAAGTTGCTAAAAGCCTAAGACTCTAAGATAACAATCATAACATCACCCATAAATCAGAGCAAAATACAAATGGTTTCAATTTGTTGTCTCATTACGTGCACAAAACACAAACATTACCCATAAATGCATGCGATTACCATAAATATATATACAAACACAAATACAAACATAATTTATATACAAAATAGAGATAAAATCACAACAAGATATACAAAACAGAGAAAAATGGTAATCAAAGCAAGATACAAACGGAGCTACAATTGAGCTAGATTAAAGAAAATATAAACATATATAAACCAGATTAAGCAAAAAAGTGAACAAATTATAGAATTTTTTTTTCAAAACCCTAACATATTTAAACACCCGGAGAGAAGCTTACGGAGATAGATACGAGTAGACCATAACATCTCTATAACATACAAACCCGAGGATAAACCCTAACACAAGCATAGCATATACGTACAGAGAGAGATACACGGAGAGAGAGAGAGACGCGGAGATATGGAGATAGAGAATCTATGGTGGGAGAGAATCACTTACGGAGAGAGAGATTCGAGAAGAGTGCTGAGAGAGACCAGAGAAACGCAAGGAAAAACACGCAGAGAGACGAGAGAGACGCGGATGGAAGAGATGGATCAAATGAGAGTGCACGTAGAGTTTGAGTGTGAATTAAAAGAAACGAAGTCGCATAAGGTTAAAAAATAATCGTTTAGGCTGAGCGGATGTTTAAATTTTTCGTGAAAACATACCTGAGAAAGTGTGAGGTAAGGCGGGAAAAAAACGCTCCCTCAGAATCGAACCCGCAACCCATGTGAGCTGAGTAAAACGGTCAACCACCAGACCAGCCACTACATTATCTTAAAACTAATGGAACTTAAATATATACCTACATTTATTTTACAAAATAAAATATATATTTCCTTATAATATTCCTTCAACTAATGTTCAAACTGATTGATTTCAAGGACCAATATAAGTTGAGTAATTATATTCATACCCGTAGGGTTGGATCATTTAAATAAATTATTATTTTTTGAAAATAACTCTACGTCTATATTTAAGTATAACATAATATTTTTGCTATAATATCTCAACAAAAAAAATCCTATTGCTTTGATTTTTGGTATAGAATTACTAGGAGTGCTTAATTTATGATCCGTACGGTTGGATCGCCTAAAAAACAAATTGAATTTTTTTAAAAAATAACTCTACGTATATATTTAAGAATAACATAATATTTTCCCTATAATATCTCAACAATTAAAATCTTATTGACTTGATTTTTGGTATAGAACTACGATGAGAACTTAATTTGCGATCCGTACGGTTGGATCGCCTAAAAAACAAATTGATATTTCGGAAGTGTAAACCCTAGGATAACTTCTGATAGAATCCAAACCCTGAACTCCGACATTCAATGCAAAGCATGATTCGTAATAGAAAAGCATCTTTATAAATTTTTTATATATTTCTTCTCTTGCTATCAAGATTAGTAACTTAAATTAGACCATATCACAAAGATTCTACATTTTTCAGTTGTTTGAATAATTAATTGGAACTTAGTTACTTAGTATTTATAATTTTTATGGAAATAAAAATATTTTAAAAATTAAATATTAAGTGATGAAATTTTTTTATTCATTTAGTAAATGATTAAAAGATATTTTCAATTTTTTAAATAGTTTACTGAGCCGAATAAATTTTTTGGTTTTCTCACAAGTCAAAACCGACTGCCAGGGTTTTAAGTTGGTCAGAAATGACTGAAAAAAACGGTTTGTTTTTTGGGTTTAAGTGACTGGTCGGAAATGATATCAATTTGGTCGGTTTTCTGTGTTTAAATTATGAGTTTGGTCGAAAATATATTGCATGTGATCGGTTTTCTGTGTTTAAATTATGAGTTTGGACAGAAATATGTTGCATGTGGTCGGTTTTCTGCATATACAATATTTTTAGTTTTTTTAATAGTTTATTAGCCAAAACCGACCGCTATGGTATGAAGTCGGTCGGTTTTCTGCACCAAAATGATCATAATTGGTCGGAAATGAGTTCAATTCGGTCGTTTTTCTTGGTTTAAATGACCATAATTGGTCGGAAATGAGTTCTCGTCGGTCGTTCTTCTGGGTTTAAATGACCAAAAATGGTCGGAAATATGTTACATTTGTCGGTTTTCTTCGTATACAATGACCAAATTTCATAAATAAATCTCATAACATTTCAATTTTGATCCATAACATTACAATTTCAATTCTATGAAACTATAATTATAAATTACAATATCTAGCCACTAATCAATATCTTTCTAACCTTCTTTTTCTTCCGCTTCTTCTTCTCCTCCACCTATTTGTTCTTCATTTTCTTGATCTTCCTCATCAAACCTTTCATTCTTTTCATCTTCATCATCGTCATCAACTTCATCATTATCATGATCTTCGAATCGAATTCTTGGAATTGGCTCATATTGTGCAAAGTCAACGAACAATGAAATTATTGAAGTAGATGAATTAGAAATATTTTCTTGGTAGGGATTTTCGGTAGAAGGGGTAGTTGATTTATCAAGAGGACTATTATTAATTGAAATAACCGTATAGAAGTTACTACGAGGATTTAATACACTTGGTGCATAATACACTTGAGTCGCTTGACTTGCTAAAAAAAATACCTCGTTCGACCTTAATCTTGACTTTATGTCTATACTAACAATTCGATTTTTGTCAACACATACACCGCTTCTCGCGGAATCAAACCGACGACATTCAAACAAATACACATGATTTCCTCCCCTATAAACAAGTCTTATAATTTCTTCTAATTGACCATAATAATTTTCAAGGGCATTAACATGAGAGGTACCTTTGACAAGGACACCGGATTTATTCTTACAACGAAACTTATATCCATTAACCTTGCAAGATTAAAATGTAATAATCATGCGAGATGGTCCATTAAATAGATATTTGAATCGTGGATATGTTGCAACATCATTCTCAATCTGAATATAATAACATACAAATCAATACAAGATCAAAACAAAAATCAATACAAGATCAAAAATTAAACAATGTGTTACCTTTTTCTTGAACCAAATTTTGAAGTTAGTCTTAAGAAGTGATTCCAATTCTTCAGGCGTTGCACCCGTATAAGATGCGTATTCTCTACACAAAAGTGTGGACAGTTAAAACAAGATTTAAATTTATATTTTTTGAATTTTTTCACAAAATAAACATACCGAATACGGTTGAACCTCTGGCATGTTCAAGAGAACATAATATTCCACACATAGTTTCTAGCACACATAGTGTCTTTACCGTAGATTTCTCTAGAAGTTCTAGATCACTACGTACTAGAATTGTCGAAAAAATATCGACAAAGTAATTCGATAGTGTCGCTAGGGAATCCAAAATATCATTAGGTAAGAAATCACGAAAAGCAATACTCATCAATTTTTGCATAAAAATATGACAATCATGCGATTTTAACCCGTGAAACTTGAGAACATCCATTTTGACACATCCAGCTAGATTTGAGCAACACCCGTCAGGAAGATATAATGATGATACCATATTAATTGGCGAAGTTGGGGTCTTGAAAGCGTAAAACGTGCCTTTGGCTTCACCATATTATTTAACCATAACCCGGACATCACACCAAGTTCCTTACAATCCATCCTAGACTTGTTGTGATCATTTGACTTGAAACGGTCATCCAGAATTGTGTAAAATACATTTTGAAAAACATTCTTTTCAGTATGCATGATATCAATACAATGACGTAACCTAAGTGATGACCAATATTCAAGTTCATAGAAAATTGGCCTGCTAGTCCAATTGTGTTCTTTTCCATAGCCCAAAGCTCGTTGTTTGGTCAATCTTTCGGGAGGGGGGAATTGCAAATGATCAAAGGTTGACATTTCATACTCCCCATTCATCCGACTCCTAAACACGGTCCGCTCCGTACTTGCGAACTTGGATCATTTTTTTCGTAAAGAATCATTTTCATTCAAAAAAATTCGATTAGTCCCATACCAATATGCTTTTCCACAATTTTTAAGTTGGAAGCCTTTTCCACTTTAAAGACAAACCGGGCATCCATATTTGCCTTTTGTTGACCATCCTTTGAGTTGTGCTAAAGCCGGAAAGTCACTTATAGTCCACATCAGTGCCGCCCTCATGTGAAAATTATTTTTTTGTGATTGATCAAATGTCTCAACTCCACTATGCCACAAAATCTTTAACTCGTCAATAAGCAGACGAAGAAATACATTAAGATCCTTCTTTGTATTTGAAAGGCATATATTAAGCCTATTTGTATTTAAGAGGAATCAACTCAACTCTGATAAGAAAGCAAGTAAATAGCAAGTACTATTATCCGGAATCCGTACGAAGAACGTCAAATGATTTATTCAAGATTTTATGTCAGAAGAATTTCAGGATGCTGCTTCAAACCACTGGAAGAAGTTCATTAATATGATCAAGCCTCAGTGTACAAATAATCTTTTAGAGCACGTCCAGAAGATCAGAAGGTATAAAGTTTCAATACTTTATTTATTTAGAAGATTCCATTATTGTGTCTACAAATGAAGAAGAACTCAGAAGACGAAGAATCAACGAACAAGTCACAGCTTAATTGTTTAAATGACAAGGAATATTTAATTGAGCTAGTTACAGATGAACTAGACAGTACATTTGTGTATCAGCTCATCAGATTAAATATTCTACGTCAAAAGAAAGTGGCCGTTCATTCAAGTCGAAGATCTTAATTGTCTGAAGACTCTGAAGAAGAAGAAAAGGGATAATTGATTATCTAATTATTTAATCCACTTCTCAAAATAATTATATATGATGTGTAATTTATTTATTAAATTAATTCTATCTCGAATTAATTTAATTTATGAATTTATGCATTTAATATAATTAAGTGGATGTTAATTGGTTAATTAATTAAAGAAATATAAGCAATTGTCTTGTTGGAATACAAGGTAAGACAATCAGGATGATTGCCTTGCATAAACAACAAGGTAAGACAATCTTCCAGATTGTCTTACCATGTAAATCCTCTTCCAACACACGGTAAGACAATCTGTCAGATTGTCTTACCGTCCCATACAATTGTCTTGCCGCCTGAAGCTTCCAAGACAATCTCAGATTGTCTTACCGTGTAGCTTCCAAGACAATCCTTCTGATTGTCTTACCGTTTGGAGTGTAAGACAATCTTACAGATTGTCTTACCGTGTCCCTGGGATTGTCTTACCACTTCAGATTGTCTTACTAAGCTATAGACAATGCTTATGATTGTCTTGCCTTGTGTTTTTCAGCAAGACAAAGTGCTTAATTGTCTTAACAACCACTAGATTGTCTTTGCCTTCATTGTCTTGCCTAGTTCTTGAGATTTGCCTATAAATATGGTTCATTCTCATTCATTTGTAAGTGTTCAAAGTGCTTGTAAGCTTTCAAGTTGTGCTAAACTTGCTATTCGTTAAATCCACAGTTTACTGTGCTTTGATCATTCGGTGTTTTGTTCCGCTGAGTTAGAATACTTTCTGTCAAAATTATTCTACAAACTAGTGGACATTAAAACGAACCATATTAATTATATAACGACTTAAAACATTGTTATATTAATTAATCTTAAACTAATTAACAAGTTACATTCCAATCAGATTTATTCCGCCACGATTATTTTTAAGTGACGATTGTATTCAACCTCCCCTTCTACAATCGTTCCAGGACCTAACAATTGGCATCAGAGCGATTGATACCATTTTTCCGTATCAGATCCTATACAAACTCTGTAACGTCCAAATATTTTTTATTCGAATTAATTTTATTCCAAAAATTAATTTTGATTAAAAAAATATTTTTCATTCAAAAATCCAAATCTCATCCAAACACTATTCACTTCAAATCTAAATATTTTAATTCGAATTAATTTTTTTTTAAAATTAATTTTGATTTAAAATATTTTTCTTTCAAAAATCCATTTCTCATCCAAACACTATTCACTTTAAATCCTTAAACATGAGTACACAAAAGATTAGTAGCATTAAAATCCCACCGTTCAGCAAAGAACACTTTGGCCTATGGAAGAGGCATATGTTGTTGTTCCTTCGCACCGCCAACAGAAAATATATCGGGATTTTGAACAAAGGTGTTTCTACTCCGATGAATGTCATATTAGCACACGAAGAAGATGGTGTGTTAATACCTCATCAGACTATTCCGAAAGAACTTTCTGAGTACACAGATGAAGAGAATGAACAGATGAACTTAGATGACGCTCTTCAACTGATTTTGGTTGAATCTCTAGATCCGGTCATGTACAATGCTGTTGTAAATTATACGAACGCAAAGCAAATCTGGGATACACTAGAGATTATAAATGAAGGCTCAGAAGAAGTTAGAGAAAACAAGAAAGAGATACTGATAGCTCAGTATGAACAGTTTGGTTCCAATCCCGGAGAAGGGATTTCAGAAGTATTTATCAGACTCAATAATATGATTAATAACTTGAATCTGAATGGGAAATACTACGACAAGAAAGAGGTCAACATGAAGTTTCTCTTAACCCTTCCCGAACATCTGGAACACAGAATTACTACCATCAGGGAAAGTAGAGACCTGAATGAGATTTCTCTGGAAAGACTATACAGAGTTTTGAAAACTTATGAAGTCGAGCAGGTTCAAAGTAAGCAGAGATATGGCTGGGGTAAAACACTAAACCATTCGAGAGCTCTAGTTGTTGAATCACCTACACCAGAAGAAAAGAAGGATGTTGTTGTTCCTTCTAAGACCACTCAGGAATTTGTTGTACCAGAGATGGGTCAGACTGCTTCTTCCAGTGGTGATGAAGAGTTCTATACAAGGGAAAAGCTAGAACAGTTAGAAGATCAATCTCTATCACTGTTTGCCAAGAAATTTGGAAACATGAGATTCAAGAAGAACCCCTCCTACAAGTACAAACCTATTGCCAACAGGTTTTAAAAAGGAGGTTACTCATCTTCTACAAGCAAAGGAGGATACAAGACTGGGATGGTGGATCGAAGCAAATTTAAATGTTTCAATTGTGGTGAACCGGGACACTTTGCAACTGAATGCAAACAGCCCAAGGTTCAAGGAAAGAGAAAGGATTCGTATGACGAGCTGAAGCAGAAGTATGATGCACTAGTGAGAAAGCATCAGGGTACTTCTGGAAGTCAAAGTTTCAAAAGCAAGTCTTATTTGGCAGAAGGGAAAAGCTGGGATGATACAGACATTGATGAAGAAGAGCAGATTGGGAATGTTGCTCTCATGGCTAATGATGGATCATCCTCACCTCCTTATGCTGGAAGCTTTCAGGTAGATCCTACATGCCCTAAACTTTTTATGAAATTAGGACTTGAAAGAGATGATGCTATTAAAAAGATGAAAGCTGCCAATCTTAAAATTGATACGTTAGTCTTAGAAATTCATGCTTATAAGATGAATGAGATGAAGGTATTAAAACCTAAAATAGAACAACTGACTATGGATTTAGGATTACAATGTGCTAAAGTCAAAGTTCTAGAAAAAGGTGAGATTGCTTTAAGACTTCAGCTAGACGAAGAGAAAGTTAAATGTAAAGCCTTTAAGGATGCCTCCACTATAGTCAAAGAACTTAATGATAAACAAGAGATCAAGAGAACTGTTGGAATAGGTTTTGACTATAACAAATCTGTAGGTAAGGCTAGTAACATTACTCCCTTTAAGAAGAGTGCTGAGGATAGAGAGGGATTCCTTTTGTTTTCAAAGATTCCCCTCAACCATTGTTTAAATCCTCATAAGCTGAACCTCTTTTAGAAACTCCTGTTGTCATTAGATATGAACTCAAACAGGAAGACCTTAAAATGAAAGAGAGTAATGAGAAGAGAGATGAGATCCTGACATCACTGAAACCAATCAAAGTGAAAGGCAATGTTAGGTTGCCTAAAGCTGGTTTAGGTGTCAACTCTGAGAGAACTAAATTCAACAAGCCTAATAACTTTGTGAATAGTAAGAACAGAGACAATAGATGTCATTCTACTGAGAACTTTAAATCTGTTAACAAGGTTAGAGTAGAATCTATTGATGTTCCTGCTACTATGACTGATATGCATGTTGCTCCTATTTTTGATGCATGTCATGAATGTTGTGGTGTTGATAACTGTATGCTTTGTGCTTTCAATACTATGTCTGCTTATTTTAGAAATTTGCATGCTAAAAATGAAAACACATCACCTAGACAACACACAAACAATAAGCATGCTTGATCAAAGACTGCTAGTCCTTCTCGTGTTAGGAAGGAGACTTATCTTCCAAAGCCTAAAACCAAGGTTTACAAGGCTGTTGTTAAGGAAGTAAGTTCAGTCAAGAGTGAGCCAAATATCAGTCCAAGAGGCTCTGTTGTATTAACTGATAGAAATCAATTCTTTAAGTCTGCTGGACCCAATCAAGTGTGGGTCCCAAAGAATGTTTAATCAAGTTGTCTTGTGCAGGGTGCTAGTGGAGTTGTTCGAGTTACTTGGGTGCTTGAAAGTGGAGTGTCAATGCACATGACTGGCACAAGATCCCTGCTGGAAGACATAAGAGAAGGAGCTGGCCCAACAGTCAGTTTTGCTGATAATAGCAAAGGTCGTACTGTGGGATATGGCAAGTACAAAATTGGAAGGATCATCATAGAGGATGTTGCTTTAGTTGAAGGACTTCAACATAATCTCCTGAGTGTTAGTCAATTCTGTGACAAGGGATATTATGTTCACTTTGAAAAGGAGATATGTATCATCAAACATATCAAGGATAAGCGTCCTTCACTATGTGGTGTAAGGAAATGCAACATATACGTAGCTGATTTGTCTTCAGGATCAGGAAACGAAGTTCACTGTTTCTACGCCAAAGCGTCCACTGAAGATAGTTGGTTATGGCATAAGAAGCTCTCACTCCTTAACTTCAAAACCATGAACTTTCTAGTCAAGAGAGATCTAGTGAGAGGTTTGCCTTCCCTGATATTCTCAACTGATGATCTCTGTGAAGCTTGTCAGAAAGAAAAAGCGAAGAGAGCATCTCACAAAGGCAAGACCATCAATACCATTACAGATCCACTCCATTTAATGCATATGGATTTGTTTGGCCCCGTAAATGTTGCATCAATTGATGGAGGAAGATATGCCTTGGTTATTATGGATGACTTCTCAAAATTTACTTGGGTTTACTTCCTTACTTCTAAGGATGAAAGTCTGTTGACAGTGATTGATCATATAAAGTTAGTTGAATTGGATAAGGGTATGCCAGTGAAAGCTGTAAGGTCAGATAATGGCACGGAATTCAAGAATCAAACTCTAATCAACTTTTACTCTGAAAAGGGAATTAGAAGGCAGTATTCAGCACCAAGGACTCCTCAGCAGAATGGAGTCGTCGAAAGAAAGAATCGTACATTGATTGAAGCTGCAAGGACTATGATTGCTGAAGCAAAGCTTCCTCTGTACTTTTGGGCTGAAGCTGTGTCTACTGTCTGCTATACCCAGAATAGAACTTTGATCAATAAGGATCATATGAAAACTCCATTTCAGCTGTATAACAACAAGAAACCATATGTCAAACATCTTCATGTCTTTGGAGCCAAGTGTTATGTTCTCAAAGATGGAGAAGAGAACTTGAACAAGTTTGAACCAAAGGCATCTGAAGCAATTTTTGTTGGTTATACTATTAATGCTTATAGAGTTTTTGTAATTGATACTCTGTCAGTGAAAGTTAGTGTCAAGTAACATTTGATGACACTAAACTTCCAAGTTTACAATCTGCTGATCCATCTAAATCCCTGAAGTTTGACAACTATCCAGATTCTGATTCAGATGATGATGTGCCACCTGAGGTTGCAACAGGTGATGACAACAATGATGATAATGATCCAGGCAATGGTGGAGGAAATGGCAATAATGCTGGAGATTCCACTGATGCTAGTAGTGGATCATCAAGTCAACCTGGAAACAACTCAGGGGGAGCTGGTGGATCAACTAGTCATACACATCAGCTTATTGACAATATAGCTAAATCATCAAGGACACAACTTCCAAGGGAAAGGATTTGGAGCAGAGATCATCCCTTTGATCTTATAATTGGTGATCCCGATGTTGGTGTAAGGACTAGAAGTGCTACGACAAATGAATGTCTATTTTCTAGTTTTCTATCACAATTAGAACCAAAGAAAGTAGATGAAGCACTTGCTGATCTTGATTGGGTTCTTGCCATGCAAGAAGAACTCAATCAATTTGAGAGACAAGAAGTCTGGGCCCTGGTTCCAAGGCCAAAACGGAAGTCTACAATTGGAACTAGATGGGTCTTCCGTAACAAGTTAGATGGTGATGGCATTGTTGTAAGAAACAAAGCCAGACTGGTCGCAAAGCGTTATTCTCAAGAAGAAGGAATTGATTATGATGAAACCTATGCTCCAGTTGCTCGTCTTGAAGCCATCAGAATATTCCTTGCATTTGCTGCACATTCCAACTTCAAAGTATATCAGATGGATGTGAAAAGTGCATTTCTGAATGGAAAGCTAGAAGAAGAAGTATATCTGGAACAGCCCCTGGCTTTGAAAATCAAGAATTTGCTGATTTTGTTTACTTCTTATTCAAAGTTTTCTATGGGCTCAAGCAGTCACCAAGGACATGGTATGACACTCTCTCTGAGTTTTTAATTCAAAACAATTTCACTGGAGGTGTCATAGACAAAACTCTCTTTTACAAATTGCATGATAATAATATGATATTTGTTCAAATATATGTTGATGATATTATATTTGGTTCTACTAACGACAACTTGTGCAAGAGATTTGCTAAGTTAATGCAGAGCAATTATGAAATGAGTATGATGGGTGAGCTATCCTACTTTCTTGGTCTTCAAGTAAGCCAAAAGGAAGATGGCATATTCATTTGCCAGTCAAAGTATGTCAGAGATCTTCTGCGAAAGTACAATCTAGAAGACTCTTCTCCGGCAAAGACACCCATGGCCACTGCCACAAAGCTTGACCAGGATAAATCTGGTAAGAAAGTTGATATCTCAAGCTATCGAGGTATGATTGGCTCTTTACTCTATCTCACTGCTAGTAGACCAGATATTATGTTTGCAACATGTTTGTGTGCTAGGTTCCAAGCTGATCCTAAAGAATCACATTTTATAGCCGTCAAAAGAATCTTTAGATAACTTAAGGGTACACCTGGTTTAGGTATTTGGTACCCTAAGAATACTGGTTTTGACTTAATCGGCTATAAAGATTCTGATTATGCAGGATGCAGGATTGATAGGAAAAGTACGTCTGGAAGCTGTCAATTTCTAGGACGTCGATCGGTTTCCTGGTATAGCAATAAGCAGCACTCCGTGTCTACTTATACTACTGAAGCTGAGTATATAGCTGCTGGAAGCTGCTGTGCTCAGATACTGTGGATCAGAAACCAATTAAATGATATGGTATTTCTGTCGACAAAATTCCAATATTTTGTGACAATACGAGTGCCATAGCACATAGATATCAGGTTTCATTTTATTCGAGAACATGTCATGAATGGTACGGTGGTGTTACATTTTGTGCCCACGGCTGATCAAATCGCTGACATCTTCACTAAACCACTTGATGAATCCACTTTCTCTAAGTTGGTTTGTGAGCTAGGGATGTTAAATATGACATGATTCTCATTGTATTTTTTTAATATGATTTATATATTTTTTATATAATTTTGTGAATTTTCTGTGCATTTATAGGTATTTTATTAGATTTTATATGATTGTCTGTATATTATTTGATAATTTTCTGTGTAATTATGCATGTTTATATGTTTGCCTGTAATTTTCTAAATGCCTGATTACTCCCCTGTATTATTTTCTAAGCATTTAGACAATTATTTGTATTTATTTTGTATTTTTCAAAATTAATTAAGCATAAATATTTGAATTTAAGTTAATTCATATTTATGAATTAAAGTTAAATTCATAAGTATTTATATTTAATTAAAGTTGAATTTTACAAAATATTTGTGTATTATATAATATTGTTATTATATTAGATTTTTGATTTAAAGTGCAAAATGTTTTATTTCAAAATAAATCAAAAATCATATTTTTATACTATTTTTCCTTATTTTTCTGTTTGAAAAACTCGGCAAGACAATTTAAATCATTGTCTTACCGAGATTTTTAAACAATTTTCCTTTATTTCGTTCTGTTTGTATGCGGCAAGACAATTCTAGTCATTGTCTTACCGATTTTTTTCTTTTATTTATATTAATTTACACGGCAAGACAATTACACTCATTGTCTTACCGTGTTTATTCAAACTTCTCGAGTACGCTTTCCTAATGCGGCAAGACAATTAGCCTAATTGTCTTACTGAGTTTTGAAGCGGCAAGACAATCAGCCTGATTGTCTTACCGCGTTTCAAAACCCCGTAAGACAATATAAGACTTTGTCTTGTCTTATTTCTTCACTTCATCTTCTACATCCATACACACAGCCATATACACACACCTGCATCTTTCGATTTTTCAAGTTTTTCGCACAAAACTTGCTGATTCTTGCTTAGTTTTTCATGTTTTAAGATTATAAACTTGCTGGTTTGGTGAAATCGCTTCGATTGTAAACGAACTGCTGCCCAAATTTTCGATTTTGTTAAATTGTTTTCGTTGGATTTCGACTGGTATTTGGATGCTTTGATCGACTCCGTGTGTTGCCAAAACCGTATACTTGTTCAGTGCATTGGTTTTTGAAGTGTGGTTTTCGAAACCCTCATTTGAGATTTTGGGGCTTTTCGAGTTTAATTGGTGTTAATTCGATTTATTTCGAATTTTTTGGAGATTTGGTGGACTTTTGGACTGTTTTCAACCCTTGCTTGGATTTTGGATTGAATTTTACAACCGTTAAAATTAATTAAATTTTAATTCAGAATTAATTAATATTTCGAATTATTAATTAATTAATTAATCGTTAAATTAATTATTACGTGAAATTTGCGAGACATTTGAGAATTATTATTTTATTTGAAAAATTCTCGCTTAATTCACCTTTTAATTAACAAAATGGTTGGAAAATTCAAAATTATGGAGACGAACTACAATGGATTTTAAGACCCTGAAGCAGTTGCTGCCCGATTCAGACCCTGGGTCAAATTTCTGAACGAACAATGCCTGGCGAGTACTGCTATCACCGCCTCAGCTGATTTACAAATCCATCCATTGTATGACTTCTACTCCACGGCTCTGAATACTACCCTTCTGGACAATCACAGAATAACGGGAGATATAAGGGTAGGTGATGTTAATGGACGAAGGACGATCACAATCTCTGCTGACGATGTGAATCGTGTTTTGGGTTTCCCCCGTGCTAACTTTGTTAATCCTCCTGAAGAACCAGAGTTGATGCAGTTCTTCGAAACTATTCAATATCAAGGGGAAATTCACTTGTCAAAGATGACGAAGGGAAAACTGAAGCCAGAATGGGAGATTTTCTTCGACACGCTTGCTAAGGTGTTCTCTCCCACTGACAGGAGAAATTTTCACAACATATCCAACATACTGCAAGTATTTGGAGTATGCATTGCTTTTAATCGTCAAATTGACTTTGGCACAACTATTCTGAAGGAGATTCTGAGGAAGATGGGACCACTTGGAAGTCGGAATGTGGAAACTAATGATAAAGTTGAATGCTTTTATCCACGATTCCTGATGTTGCTTTTAAATGATAAGATAACTGAAGCCGACAAGAACTTCTACTTCAATGCTGAAAGACTTAATGTCAAACAGACCAGTCTTAAGTTGATCAACAAACTGGCTAAAGGAAATAAGTACAACGAGGTTCCACTCATCGTCTCTCCTTTCATGTCAGAAAGCTTCAATGCTCAACGAGTTCCATATCAAGTTCAAGTAGCTCCGCCTCAACAACATCAACAACAACAACAATCACCACATCACACCCCTGAACAATCACCTGTTCAATCACCTATCCCCCAACGACAGTTTCCATCATATGAAGATGAGCCTCTACCATTTGACTTCTTCGAAGCTTAACCATCTTCATCTGCACCCACACAACCTACCACTCAACCACAATACTCTCCACAAACACAATCAACCTCACAACCACTGCCATCAGATTCAGCTATCGATCCTGATCTTCAGGCATTCAGAGATGACTTACAGGTAGCTCAGGTACTTACTGACTTCTCATCTAACTTTAATATTGATATCTCTGATTATGGTTGTAACTTTGACTTGTTTTGCCAGCCTGCCAGCAATGAACCTGACAACACACAGGTTCATAACCCTGCTGATGATTCATTTCAACCAACTGTCTCTTCTCCAAACACTTCAACCAACACTACTTCAAAACCTGTTAAGAAGGTTGCCAGAAAGAGGAGTTTGAGTAGTTTGATGGATCAACCCGCAGCTCTGTCTTCTCAAAAGAAACAAAGAGTAGAAGCCTCGGAGACAACTGCAGCCACATCCTCGCCTTCCCAAAAGGGCTTGGACACTGATATGGAAATACAGTCTCTGGATTCATTCTCTCAACAGAATGAAGCCATTGAAGTTGACCGTCCAGCCACGGTATCCTGTACAGAGTCTAGCACTGCTCTAGCACTCACGCTAGTGCAAAATCAACCCAATACACAGGTTACTATACTTTCTGAGAGCACAGTTTTTCAAAATAAAGTTACTATGTATGAAAACTTTGTTGATCACTCTTTCTTTCATGATCAGGAACTGCTTGGCAATGTGCAAGTAGATTTGCCGTCACTGGCTTCCGGAGGACAATTTGTTCCTCCACTACCTTTGTACCCATTTCAGGGAACATTGGTAGTATACACTGGTACAGCTGGAGCTATGAGTGAATCGAGAGATGAAAGGCAAACACCGAGCGATACACATGCACGTGAGGCTAGTGAAACAGCTTTGAGTGTACGTGAGGTGAGTGCACACACTAACCCAGCTCCATTTGAGGAACAAATTGCAATGATACAAGCTGAACTTGCCCGGATGATTGCGGAGAATGAAAGATTGAAAGGTGCACAACTGGTCACCTTAGAAAAGAAAGTAGAGGATGAGCCATCCAGTTCGTATAGGGATGAGCTCAAATCTGATATCCATTGTTTGACTGTCGAAATGAGATCCAGCCATGAGCTTCACATGTCTAAATTTGATGAGATCGACAACAAACTGGATCAACTTCTCAAGAACTCCAAGTCTGATGCTCCAACCTCCGGAGAGGATCCCTCAACTAAGGGGGAGAATAGAGACAAGGGAGGAGAAGACAAAGGAAACAGCTCCAACCAGAGTAACAAAGGGAACACAAACACCAACACATCTGATTCTGCACCTGGCAGAGAATCTGAAAAGTCAAAAGGCAAGCAACCCATGCATCAACAGGAAGACAATTATGATGCCTTTCCTAAGGAAATGGATGATGATGATGTGTTTGATGCCACTTTCTGCCAGAATCAAGAAGATGGTGCATTTGATGAAGTATATCTGTTCCAGACTGAGGAGGAGGCTGTAGACCTAGAACATGAAGAGCTTGTGAGAAAGTTTAAGCTGGAGAATGAAGCTAGAAAGAGAAAGCTCAGGGACTTTCAAAAGGTTCTGGAGGACAAGCTGATAACTGAGGAGGAAATCAAGAAGGAAAAGCAAAAGATCTATGATGCTGCCTGTGTGCAGAAGAATCTTGATGTAAAACATAAAGTTGGTAAGACTTGGGACATTGCTCGCAGGATTTTCAATGGACCTCATAGGGAACCCTTCGATGACAAGAAGTTCATGTCTCTAATTTATGATCTGAGGGAGGTAAACCCTGATGAGGATTTATTCATGCATGCCCTTTCTCTTGAGTTGTGGTACATTACTGTTGCAGTCAGGAATCTGCTAGATCAATGGGAGCTCATCATATACACAAGGAGAAACGGAACATTCAGACTCTCAGTTGAATATTTAAAGTCATTCACTGTGACTGAGCTCTGGGTGCTTCGTAACAAAGTCAAGAGAAGCTCTAATTTGAATGAACTCCTTCGAGACAAGCTGATGGAACATGCTGATTTCAATAGCCCTCAGATTGTCAAGAATCCTTATTGTCTGAAGTTCATCAATGATGACGTCATTAACACCTTGTATCTGAATGATGAGTCCTTTCCCAAGTACCCTGTGAACCAACTGATCCTTGCATCTACTCTTCTGAAAACCAAGGGATTCGCTTCGAAAGAGAAGGCTGATGCTGATAAAGTTATAGCTGACTACTGTCTTCGGAATGGTATTTCTAAATATACAAGGAAGATGAAGCAAGTCACGAAGACTCAGCCTGCTGACTTTCAGGAGGACCCTGTGGATTTGGAAGTTATGCATCAACTGGCTCTGGCTAATGAAAGGAAGAAACGTGGTGAAGCCACTACCGCAGAAAAGCCATCCAGGGAAGAACCTTCAACTCCTATTCCTCACAGTTCTGATACTGAAGAAGGAGAAGTTGATCTGCAGATTTATATAGGGTATTGTAATATATGTTCTAAATGAACACCTCTTTTGTAATCTACTTATTATGTTTGAATCTGGTGAATGTTTAATGAATACCAGAAACTTTTGCTATTTATCTTTCAATGTTTAATCCTTTGTCTTATCAGTTAGTTGAGTTATCCTCTCGATAATTTGCATGTTATGTTAACAAACAAATAGGGGGAGATTGAAAGGCATATGTTAAGCCTATTTGTATTTAAGAGGAATCAACGCAACTCTGATAAGAAAGCAAGTAAATAGCAAGTACTGTTATCCGGAATCCGTACGAAGAACGTCAAATGATTTATTGAAGATTTTATGTCAGAAGAATTTCAGGATGCTGCTGCAAACCACTGGAAGAAGTTCATTAATATGATCAAGCCTCAGTGTACAAATAATCTTTTGTAGTACGTCCAGAAGATCAGAAGGTATAAAGTTTCAATACTTTATTTATTCAGAAGATTCCATTATTGTGTCTACAAATGAAGAAGAACTCAGAAGACGAAGAATCAACGAACGAGTCACAGCTTAATTGTTTAAATGACAAGGAATATTTAATTGAGCTAGTTACAGATGAACCAGACAGTACATTTGTGTATCAGCTCATCAGATTAAATATTCTACGTCAAAAGAAAGTGGCCGTTCATTCAAGTCGAAGATCTTAATTGTCTACAGAAGACTGAAGACTCTGAAGAAGAAGAAAAAGGATAATTGATTATCTAATTATTTAATCCACTTCTCAAAATAATTATATATGATGTGTAATTTATTTATTAAATTAATTCTATCTCGAATTAATTTAATTTATGAATTTATGCATTTAATATAATTAAGTGGATGTTAATTGGTTAATTAATTAAAGAAATATAAGCAATTGTCTTGTTGGAATACAAGGTAAGACAATCAGGATGATTGTCTTGCATAAACAACAAGGTAAGACAATCTTCCAGATTGTCTTACCGTGTAAATCCTCTTCCAACACACGGTAAGACAATCTGTCAGATTGTCTTACCGTCCCATACAATTTTCTTGCCGCCTGAAGCTTCCAAGACGATCTCAGATTGTCTTACCGTGTAGCTTCCAAGATAATCCTTCTGATTGTCTTACCGTTTGGAGTGTAAGACAATCCTACAAATTGTCTTACCGTGTCCTAATTGTCTTACCGTGTCCCTGGGATTGTCTTACCACTTCAGATTGTCTTACTAAGCTATAGACAATGCTTATGATTGTCTTGCCTTGTGTTTTTCAGCAAGACAAAGTGCTTAATTGTCTTAGCTACCACTAGATTGTCTTTGCCTTCATTGTCTTGCCTAGTTCTTGAGATTTGCCTATAAATATGGTTCATTCTCATTCATTTGTAAGTGTTCAAAGTGCTTGTAAGCTTTCAAGTTGTGCTAAACTTGCTATTCGTTGAATCCACAGTTTATTGTGCTTTGATCATTCGGTTGTTTTGTTCCGCTGAGTTAGAATACTTTCTGTCAAAATTATTCTACGAACTAGTGGAAATTAAAACGAACCATATTAATTATATAACGACTTAAAACATTGTTATATTAATTAATCTTAATCTGATTAACAAGTTACATTCCAATCAGATTTATTCCGCCGCGATTATTTTTAAGTGACGATTGTATTCAACCCCCCCTCCCTTCTACAATCGTTCCAGGACCTAACAGTATTATCCAGACCCTTAATAATGAGAGTCAAAAACATGTAGGGTTTTTTCATTGACATCGATGGAGGAAGATTATACACAACAAGTACTACCGGCCAAAGACTGTATACTTTATTCTTGGAATTATCAAAAGGGTTAAAACCACCGGTTGAAAGACCAAGTCGTACATTACGAAATTCCTTAGCAAACGAAGGGTGTTGCAAGTCAAAAATTTTCCAATCATCTCTGTTGAGGGGTGACTAACTTCCCCCTCTTTTACCTCTCTATTCTTGTACCATGTCATTTGTTTAGGCGTATGCTCCGACATAAATAATCTTTTAAGATGATCTATAAGAGGAAAATGTCTAAATTCTTGTGAGGAATTGTGGTACTCTTTTTTTCACATGCTTCTTTGTAACGATCCTTTCCACAATGATCACAATCTTTTTTGTCTTTATCATCCCCGTAAAACAACATGCAATTATTTTCACAAGCATCGATTTTGTTGTATGATAACTTCAATTCCTTTATTATTTTCTTCACCTCATAGTAAGTAGATGGTAATGTGTGTTTTGGTGGAAAAACATCGCCAATAATCTCAAGTAACAAATTAAAAGATTTCTCACTACAATGGGATTCATTTTTAAAGTGCAACGACCTTGTGGTGAAAGATAGTTTTGTGTAGTTGGTGTTTCCGAGATATATTGGTGTTCCATCTCTATTGACTTCTTTGTAAAATTCAGAAGCATCGAAGTTAGGTGGTTCTTCTACTCTACTAATACAAGCATTAGGTTGGGCTCCAACATCTCTTAACATCACTTCCATGTCTACCGGTTTTTCAACTTCTCTTTTAACAAGATTTTTTTTTTCTTCGTAATGACTCCCCATGAGATTTCCAAATTTTATAACCCAAGAAAATTCCATTAGCTATCAAATGGTATCTAACATTTTCAATAGTCTCCCATGTTCAATTTTTAGAATTAACACATGGACACTTCATCAGACCTTCAACTACACCTTTATTCTCAATCGCAAATTTTATAAATTGCTCAACACCCAATTTATATTCAGAAGTAAGTGTTATTTGGTTACTTTCTAATCGACGATTCATCCAACTACGATCATTGGTCGACATCTACATACAAGCATACACAAACAACTCAAAACAATATACACACACATATACACACATATATACACAAATATACAAATATATACACATATATACACATACAAACATTTCATACCTCCAAGTTCAATTTCACCTAACAATAGAAAAATGTACCTCCAAGTTCACTTTCAACTTCACCTCCAATTTCATATTCACCTTCAATTTCAACTTCACCTTCGATTTCAAAATTACACATTTTATACCTTAGAAATTAGAAGAAATATTCAAAAAAAAGAAGACAAACATTTTAAGGTTAGTTCACACCTTAAAAATATATTTTTTCTTCCACAAATATATAATCATGCTATATAACAATAAGACTTGGTAAGGTGAGGGACTTTAGCAACTTAAAAAGTAGCAAAGTCATTTTCGACCGCTATTAAAAGATAAGACGGTGGGAAATGTATTGCGACCCCACAGCTCATCCCCCTCAGCCAATCACCAGCCGACAACAAGTTATATGATGGCCAATTACTTTAAACATAGCTAGGTTGGTCGGAAATGACATAAGGCAGTCGTTAATGATTTGGTCGAAAACGAAATTCAGGGCTCAATCGTGGATTGTCTGCTCTAAAACCGACCAAAAGTCGGTCGAAAATGAGCCTGTCGGTAATGTGTTTTACTAACGCGGTGTCCACGTCAGCTGAGGAAATCTAGTAAAAGGGACCTACACCACTTATAACCGACCGATTATGGGCGATCGTTGACGTCAGTCATAAATGACCCCTTCTTTTCCGACCGGAGTCGGCTTGGTCGGTATGTCGGTCGGATATGTGCGCTTTATTTCCAACCACCCCGATCGGTCGGTTTTGTTTTTCGGTTATGTCCGCTTTTCTTGTAGTGATATTTTGTTAAATCTCTCTATGTTACCCTGTAATTGGTTTATCCTAGGACGATAAAGGAAAAGTAGATTTAGAAACACTTACAGTCCCTTCCAGCATTTTAGCAATGCCTGCTGGACACCCCTCTCCCGAAACATCTCTACTAATATTTAGCCTTTCAACCTGCAAATAGGAAGAAGAAGCGTATAAAAACAAATAAGAGCATCACGATAAATAAAATTGTTTGTTCCCAAATGTTATCTTTTTTGTGATTTTGTCAAATTCATCGTATATACACTGCCATGTGCTACTAAATTATAATCTGCTGGTCATTGAACCCTTGAAAGATTTCCTATCCTCTACAAAAGGTACATTAAGGTCTTGGCAAGTAGTGTCTTCCCTGTCCTTCAGACACCAGCAGTACGTAAATAAATAATATAACAAATATTGAAAGATAAGTTACCTATATTCAGACTGCAATGGTCATAAAATATCTATTATATAAAATTAAAGTGTAGTCCATAAACACAATCAAAGATGTCAAACCAAGTTTGGAGTTAGTCTTACATATATCTGCTGAGGCACACAAGTGGTGCAAAGGTGTGCATTCGGGTAAGTTTAGTATGTGCATTGGTTTTGTGAGTCGTTTGGAGTGAGGCCTTAGTGTGCCTTGCTAATTTTAGGATGAGTTCAGGTCTGTAAAGATGAGGATATTTTTATTATAGGTTCATGTAGGAGGCCAGGCAAGGAGCTCCTAGACGATTCTACCCAAAGTACTCAGTAATTCGATCAAGCGTAGTACATGCAGGTGAACTTATAAGTGACCTTTTTTATTCTGCTTCCTTATCATTGATTACCCTGTGTATGCATAATTACAGTTTTAGTAGAATCAAATGAAATTCCGATCACCACCAAATGCTTTGAGCTTGATTTATTTAGCTGCTTTCCATATTTTGATTGACCCTTACTTTATAAATCACTTTGTACCTTCCCGAATACCTTGTGTTAGCCCCTTAAAACATGATTAGTACCCCAAATCCCTCACCATCTTGAAATATCTCTTTTGAAACCTAATCAACCCTGATCTTAATAACATTCCCTTACTTAGTCCACTTGTCACTTAAACCTTGATAATATACACACTCGAAATCTTATCCTTGTTTCAAGAACCCTTAATAATTTGAAATAGTGTGGTTAAAAAGGGAATTTGATGTTTATTATAAGACTGAGGCGCTAGTCACTAAAATGAATTTTAAACATGAGTAACGGGGAGCCTGATGAATTTATAAGCTCAATGTGTCCCGAGGATCCCTAATATTTATGAATTACTAGTTATGTGGTTCGGAGCTTTGATGTGGGATGATCGCCCCTCTTAGCTCAATTTTCCAATTCCAATTCTTGTATAAGTTGATTGTCCTCTTGAGTTTTCATATTGTGTTGATTAACCTTTTGTTATATAATTATTGTGCAAATGTTGAACTGTTATATCGTGTTATTCACTTGCTGAGTTTTTTGCTCATTAATATTGTTATTGATTCTAACCCTTCAGTTAAACCCGAAGTTGGCACATTTTAAGTAAACCGCGCGTAAGACTTGTGGTAACTCGGGGTATGCCTATCGCAAGATGTTGGAGCAGGTAGGGAGCTAGTAGTTCCCTAATGGTTAGGAACTTTTGGGATTTAAAATTAGTACATGTAATCGAATTTAAACAATTTAGGTTGTATATTATTAGTTGTTTAGTTGTTGTTCAACCTGTTACCTGTGGATTCGGGGATGTGGATTACGGCTTGTAGCTCTTTAGTTGTTGTTCAAACTCTTACCGGTGGATTTTGGGATGTGGATTATGGTTTGAGTCACTGAACAACATATGATAATTGAATATAAGATAGGAATTTAGAGGTTAGGACGAACTTAGATCATTTGGGCTATTGGGACGTTAGAATTGATAGGTTTTCTAACCCTTTTATTCATAACCGCATATATATATACATATACCTATACACACACACACACACACACACACACACACACACACACACACATATATAACTGTTTGGCAGGCATAGTCCTCATCTACTCCCGGATTCCCTGATTTCGTACCATTCCCTCTATATGAGGAGATGGTAAGGATGGTTGATCGATTTCAAGGTGAGAATGAGATTCTTCGTCAGAGGGTGGATGCGTTGTACAATGAAGACTTGGATGATGAGCGCCACCGACCCACGTTGATAGCTAGGCTTGAGGAGATTATTCAGATGGCCAGGGATAGGTCGGCATTGATGATTCCACACCATGAGCGTGAGAGTTTGATCGTTCTTACCGCCATTGCTGGTGAGCTCCGCCGAGTGATTATGCGCCTCCGTGCCCATGTTTCCCCCGCATCCACCGCCTCACCGTCCCCCTAGACTATTACATAGTCTACTTATTTCTAGTATCGTTGTTTATTAGTACCCTGCAAATTGTTGCTACATTTCTATCTTGTATTTGGACCCAGATTGTTTCGAGAGACTATGTTTGTACTTTATTTATGTCCGTACTTTCAATTCAATCAGAATGTTTATTTTTGCACTTTAATTACCCTATAATGTTGTTGCTATCTTATTACCCAAGCTATATGTTGCTTAGATAGAAATCCTATTATTTAAATTCTGTTGACCTATTAGAACTTGATCATGCTTAACCATTCGCTAAAACATTCTTTGAATATACCTTTTCCTAATATAGTTGCACCTTTTAGTTATGTTATCTTGTACTTTAATAAGTTACATATCATCATGGAAAAACAACCTTTTCATTGTTAAACAAACCTTGAATAAGACTTTATTACATAGATTATATTTACCCGTTTTATGACTTGTGTTATGCAATTATTGACCAGTGAATAAACCTTTCTTTTTTATATTCAGAAACATGTCTCCTCGTAGAGCTCACAACACCAGTACCGAGGATCGTGAAGATCCAACATCCAACATAGCTGAACTTATGCAACTTCTTCACCAACAATCCAGCACTCTTGCTCAACAACAACCCTTCAGCAACAACTTCAACAAAAACAACCACCTCCACCACCACCAACCCCTACAACTTTCAAATCATTTCAAGCTGTGAAACCACCGAAGTTCCGTGGAACCAAAGACCGTGTGGAAGCCCAGTCAAGAGATGGAGAAAGCTTTTATGTTAGTTGTTGTACATGATGACAAGAAGGTCGACTATGCGTCATACGTTCTGAAAGGCGAAGCATATTATTGGTGGGACTCAACACGAGCTTTAGAAGAAGAAGAAGTTATATCATAGGATAGATTCAAGAATATTTTCTGAGACAAGTATTTTCCGAGGTATATGAAGACTCAGATGGAATTAAAGTTTTTTGAGTTGAATCAACAAGAGATGACCGTGGGAGAGTACGAGAAGAAGTTTACCGAGTCGGTTAAGTTTGTGGGAGATTATGTCGATACGGATGAGAAAAGGGCAAAAAGATTTAACCATGGATTGAAGCCTTGGCTTCGAAGCAGAGTGGCTGCTTTTGAATTTTCCACATATGCTGAAGTGGTCTAGAATGCAATGGTAATAGAAGGGGAAAGTGATCAGAAATTGAAGGAGAAAGAAAGTAAGAAAAGGAATTTTGGAAGTAATGGTGAAGGTTCGGCTCAAGGGAGCCAAAGTGGGAAGAATTTCAGAAAGTCTGGATTTCATAATTAAGGAGGACCTCGAAGCTTTAAGAAGGGTGATAATAAGAATCAGAAGAATAGGTTTCAAGGACCAAGTGGTCAAAGATCCCATCAATCAATAATTCTGGAGTGTACATTCTGCACCAAGAGTCACACGGGTATTTGCAATAAGGGTGACATTGTTTGTTTCAAGTGTAATTCGAAAGGTCATTATGCAAATGAGTGCCAAAACCCAAAACCCGATGTTACATGCTTCAAGCGTGGAAAGACTGGTCATATGTCAAGGGAATGCAAGACCCTTGGGAGCAATAAGTTGATGCAATTAACCGCCACCCCTTACAATCAAACTATGACATCTTCTATTCCAACTCTTAAACGTCCTCTCAATCAACCTTTTGATTCCACAGCTCCATTATTTCCTACCTCATATCCGGCTCAAGCTAGGACATTCAACACGAATATCAAGGATGTTGTTCAAAGTTCGGAAGTAGTGGTAGGTACGCATTCTGTCAACACCATCAAATCTAAAGTATTATTTGATGCTAGAGCTACTAGACATTTCATATATCAAACTTTTGCTCTCAAATTGAATTATTAAATTAAACCATTAGTTGAACCCTAATCTATCATCTTGGCTAGTCAAGAACGAGTATCTGTAAAAATTATTTGCCCCCGGTGTAAGGTAGAGATTTCAGGATAAGGTTTCCCAGCGTCCCTTATACCATTTAATATAGGAGAGTTTGATGTTATATTATGAATGGATTGGTTAGTAGAAAATGGTGCTCAAATAGATTGTAAGAAAAAGAAAGTGATTCTTAATGCTCCTCAAGGAAAGAAAGTAGACTTTAAAGGGCGGAAGCAAGTTAAGACGTTTTTGACGATAATTCAAGCAAAGAAGTTGTTAAAACAAGGGTGTAAAGGGTATTTGGCTCGTGTAATTGATAAATCTAAGGAGTTGCCGAATATAGAAAGTATCCCGATTGTTAACGAATTTTGCGACGTGTTTCCCTGATGAACTTCCTGGATTGCCGCCTGACCGTCAAATCGAGTTTTTTTATCGACTTAGCACATGGTGTAGAAATGGTATCAAAGGCACCATATCGTATGGCACCAGCAAAAATGAAGGAATTGGCCATGGAACTACAAGAGTTATTGGTTAAAGGAGTTATGAGGCGGAGTGTATCTTTCTGGGGTGCTCTAGTTTCTTGTGTGAGGAAGATGGAAGTATGAGATTGTGCATTGACTATTGGGAGTTGAACAAATTGACAAATAAAAATAAGTACCCCCTACCTCGTATTGATGACTTTTTTGATCAACTTAAGGGAGCGACTCATTTCTCAAATATTGACTTACGATCAAGATATCATCAGTTAAAGATTAAGCCAGAATACATACCAAAGACTGCTTTCAGAACAAGATACAAGCATTATGAGTTTTTTGTTATGGCATTCAGATTAACAAATGCGCCAGCCGCCTTTATGGATTCGATGAACCGAGTATTCAAGAAGTATTTGGAAAAGTTTGTTATCGTGTTTATGGACGACAGTCTAATATACTCAAAGACCAAGGAAGATCATGCTGAACACTTGAGAACAGCTTTGGAAACCTTAAAAAAAGAGAAGTTGTATGAAAAGTTTTTGAAGTGTGAATTATAGTTGCGAGAAGTTCAATTTCTAGGACATATAGTCGGCACTGAAGGAATTCGAGTTGATCCAACAAAGATAGAAGTTGTAACGAATTGAGAAAGACCGAAGACCTCAACTGAAGTTAGAAGATTCATCGAATTGGCTAGGTATTATCGAAGATTTGTGAAGGATTTCTCAAAGATTGCAGTACCGTTGACAAAGTTGACTCGAAAGATTGAGAAGTTCGAATGGACTGAGAGTTGTGAAAGAAGTTTTCAAGAATTGAAGCAGGAGTTCGTCACTGCTCCAATTTTAGCTCTGCCGGATGATCAAGGAGATTTTGTAATATTCAGTGATGCATCACACAAAGGATTGGGATGCGTTTTAATGCAACACGGAAAGGTGATAGCCTACGTGTCAAGACAAATTAAACCTCATGAACCAAGGAATCTTACCCAAGACCTTGAATTAGCAGCTATAGTATTTGCCCTGAGTTTTGGAGACATTACCTGCATGGAGAAAGATGTGAAATTTACACTGATCACAAGAGCCTGAAATAAATTTTCACTCACAAGGAATTAAACATGAGACAATGAAGATGGTTGGAGTACTTTAAGGACTATGATTGCACAATTAGTGACCATCCAGAAAAGGTGAAAGTGGTAGCTGATGCCTTAAGTCGCAAAGAGAGATTGAATATGATGACTATGGCCCAAGAGATATCAAGAGAATTTGAGAAAATGGGAATTGAGATTCGAGCCCCAAGTGCACCAACCGAAATGATCAAAGGATGAATGAGTTGATCGGAGAAGAAATTTGTACTCAAAAAGACAACCAAGGAATTGTAAGATTCTCATCAAGAATTCGGATACCAAATGTGGAGGAATTGAAAAATGAGATTTTGAAGGATGCCCACAACTCAGAATTTTCTATTCACCTGGGAAGTACAAAAATGTACCAAGATTTGAAACAAAATTTTTGGTGGCCAGATTTGAAGAAAGAAATTGCGCAACGGATTAGTAAGTGTTACACTTGTCAAAGGGTAGAACATCCAAAACCAAGTGGACTAATTAAGCCCTTAGAAATTCCTGAATGGAATGGGAGCATATCGCCATGGATTTTATAGTTGTATTACCGATAACAAGATCTAACCACAATGCTATTTGTGTAATAATTGATCGATTGACTAAGTCGGCTCATTTTCTACCAATTAATGAGAAATTCTTAATGGACAACTTGGTTCATATGTATCTAAAGGAAATTGTCACTCATCATGGAGTTCCAGTACCTATTATGTCAGATAGAGACCCCAGTTTCAACTCCAGATTTTGGAAGCAATTTCAAGAACATTTGGGAACTCGACTCAAAATGGGTATTGCCTATCACCCACAGACATATGGACAAAGTGAGCGCACGATTCAGACTATAGAAGACATGTTGAGATCTTGTGCCTTAGACTTTAAGGGAAATTGAGATGATCATCTACCTTCGGTACAGTTTTTGTATAACAATAGTTTTCATGCTAGTATTGGAATGCCTCCCTACGAAGCTCTCTATGGAAGAAAGAGATGGCCAATATATTAGGATAAAGTTGGAAAACGAAAAGTAATTAGCCCTGAATTGATTCAACAGATAAAAGAAGCGGTAGATTTGATTCGTAATCGACTAATCGCGGCTCAAGAGAGACAGCGAAAGTATGCTGATCCACACAGAAAGCATGTAGAATATAAAGTAGGAGAATCCGTTTTGTTGAAGGTGCCACCCTCGAAAGGCATAACTAGATTTGGCAAGAAGGGGAAGTTGAGTCCAAGATATGTCGGACCTTTTGAGATTTTGGGTAAAGTTGGAAAAGTGGCCTACGAGTTGGCCTTACCACCTCAAATGCAGTATATCCACAATGCTTTTCATGTATCTTTGCTTAAGAAATTCAACCTCGACACCAAATGCATTATAGAGAATGAACCAATGGAGATTGAATCAGATTTGTCTTATGTCGAGCAGCGAGTTAGTATTCTAGATAAAAAGAAAAAGTGTTGAAGAATAAAATAGTTTCTTTAGTTAAAGTCTTGTGGAGAAATTTCAAGGTTGAAGAGTCAACTTGGGAATTCGAAAGTAATATGTCAGATAGATATCCTCAACTGTTTACTTAGATTCTGGAGATAGAATCCTTTAAGGGGGAAGGTTGTAATGCCTATAAATATTTGATATTATAATAATAAAATTATTTTGTCATGTCCAATATTGTGAGTAATAAATTTTCCATATATTAGGTGCCAGTACTTATGTGAATTATGCGCATACGTATATATTTTCGTTGTGTGGAAATGTGAATTCTAGTGGATAATATATAAGTGCATAAATATTTGGACATGAGAAAATTATGCTTATGCGATTAGATAATATTTGAGATTAGATAATAAATTATATTTCAACTTATTGTGGCATAGAATTTATTTATGTGTATTTTTATGTGGCTTGAATATTAGAGTATTAATCTTAGAAAGATTATTCTAAAATATGTTTTTATCCAAAGTTTATGAAAATACTTTTATAAAACTACTAAAATACCAAAGTATTTTATGGTAAAATTTTTGTGATTAATTGAATTATACTTTATTTATTAAAATTCATTCTTTTTAATCATTCTATAATTCTAGAATATTAGTTACTAGATTACTATAGTGTCCATTCTCAAACTATAGAGTCCAAGGTTATGACCGTCTTTTCCAAACCCACTAACTCTTTTTGACCAACTAAAGCATCTAACTACCCTTACATGCAATTTGTCTCAAGCTTATTAAAAGGATGCCTTGGTCATTTCTCAAATCCACTAACATTCTAGTCTATTGTAAAACCAAAATCAAAGACAAATCTCTCATTTTCTCTCCACCACACTTCTCACTCCCTCTTGTTCCATTCGGCTGAAGCCCTCCCCACCCCTCTTTGCTATTTTTCTTTTCATTTCTTAACAAAACCAAGGGAGGATCATACTCTCTTAGTGGTTTCTAGCAAGTTCTTGCAATTTGAGGTTAGTTTATTGTGTGCATGTTGTGTTGGAGCCAAAGGTTTGAACCTTGATTCTTATAAATCCAAGGTTTGAATCCATGGTAGCTGTGTCATCCATCAAATCCTGGGGTCATGATTTGGTGTCACTAAAAGAAAAACAATTTAAAACCTGTATTTCCGGAAGAAGATAAACAGATATTTGAATATTTGGAAATTTAAAAAAAATTTAAATCAAAATCACTTTGAACCCCCCCCCCCCCCCCAAACATGATAGCTAATAGGTTACAACACTGAAATCAGAAACCAAAACTTCAAATCTTATTACAATTTAAACTACATTATTAGCTAAACTTCGATGAGAAGAGTAACTGATAACCAAGTAAATAAGTCTATTATACAAATGAATTGAAATAATGCAATTCTAATGAGAACTATTCTCGTAGACATCTCCTTGGCAATTTCGCCTGACATCAATCTTACGCGCAACTCAACAATTGAATCATCTTAATTCCTAACTCAAGCGGGTAGAGATAATAGGAAGGGTGAGCGAAAATGCTCAACAACGTAAATTTTAAAAGCATAATCGGGTAAACCCATAATATGCATGGAATTCCAAATCTAGTAGATAATGAATATCTACTTAAAACATTTGTAATGCAACTCTTTTTAAACTAGAGAGGGTGTTTTTAAATATGAGAAAACATTTAGAACCAAATAAATGATTCATCTTGAATACTATAAAATCATTTTTATCTGCATTACAGCAAATCTCATAAATAGTAAAAGTTTGTAAGAACTTCAGAATTGAATCATTTAGAAGTTCAAAATAACTTTTTATAATCAACTGTTCATGAATCACTGTTTAAGAAATTCTTAAATACTCGGTGTCCATCATTGTCGACTAAGTTTCCATGTATTTAGTTGCCGAACTAGCATGATGATGATGAGTTAAATAAATAAGAAGATCACAACTCATTCTTGGCTCTGACTATCACGAGCAACAAATGCTTCAGCGACATTCTAATATACTCAAAGACCTTTGGAAACCTTAAAAAAAGAGAATTCGTGTGCAAAGTTTTGGAAGTATGAATTATGGTTGCGAGAAGTTCAATATCTAGCACATATAGTCGGCAGTGAGGGAATTCGAGTTGATCCAACATAGATAGAAATTGTAACGAATTGGGAAATAAAGAATGCTTCAGCGACAATATGAACTTCGAATTTAATATTTAAAAATTCTTTTAAAACTTAATGCTAATAAAGAATAGCATTAATTATTAAACCAGTTCACAAAATTTTTAGAGATTAAAATAATTTAACGCTATGCTATAGTCGATGATCAGTCGCGAGATAGCACCGGATCATGCACGAAGCATGTTACCAAATCTGAGGGATCCTAGGACCACATTGGCCTAATGTCAGTGGCCCGGCGTTCAGTCTGTGAGGGTACATTCCAATCACAAAATAAGTAAGGTTTCGAAATAATCGGCAACCTTATTTTATATCAAAACCATAATAAAAACCGGTAGACTAACGGTTCATCATTTCTAAAACTCTTAAATAAAAGTTCTTTTCAGGGGATACAGTTACATAAACTACCGTTGATAAAAATTATTTTAAACAATATGTAACTGTACACATGTCTAAAATAATGATGTAAGTAAAACAGCTTTCATGCTCGATACATTATAAGGCAATTCATAAAATATAAGTCAAAGAAAATGAGGTAGTTTAAAATCTCAATACAAAAATTTTAAAAGTTCTCGGCTCATCTTTTCAAATAAGAAAGGAAGAGAAGAATTTTAATAAAATATTAATAGATTAGGGATATATTATGTGCAGTAGCACAAGTATGTTTCGAGTATAATGGAATAAGATATTTTTGGTTAAAAGGAATGTGAAATAGGGAAATGGTAGTAGTAGATAAGAATAAAAACACTTGCATTAATTACAAGTTGTAGATAGCACTACAAGAAAACTGCCAATAGACATCATATATTAGACATCAGTCAACTTTGCCACCGATGTTAAAAATATTTTTTAACATCACCGCTTTTAAAAGCGACGTCTTTAGTATTTTAAGACATCCTAGAAATTTAAACCGATGTCTAAAATATCATTAAAAAAATTCAACACAGGCGGCCATCCCTCTTCCCCCCCCCTTTAGTCAAAAAAAATCCCGCTTATTACCAAATATTCTCCGCCTTAGGACAAGAGTATGCTTCCCTCCTTTTTCTTCAGACACATTTGAAACAAAAATAAAATCTAAAATCTAAACTAATAACTAATATAACTAAAAACTAAAAATCATTTCTCTCGATATCATCTCTCTCATATCTCCCGTCGCGACCACTCAACACACTCACCACCGCTCACCACCACTCATCACCCATCACCTCCGCTGCTCTTCATCTATGGTATTCTCTACTCTCTACTCAACTTGGTAAGTTTCAATCGAACTGGGTAAGTCTTCTCCGGATATATCTTGTTTAAATCAAAACCGTAATTTGTAAATTTGGAATTTTTTCAAATCGAAACCCCTATTAACTTCTCTGCCTTCGTGTTTTTTGCAGGACCTTTCTTCAGGAATTAAATCTTCAGGTGTTAATTTAAATTTGGTGTCTGTGTGTTGAAATTATAATTGGGATTTGTGTGTTGAAATTTTAATTGGGCTTGTGTGTTGAGTTGAAAATATTTGTTTAGTTGTTCCTATTTAATGTTTTACACATATAATATTTATGGACGACAATATATCTTCAACATCTTGTTATTATTTTCTGATTTATTTGTATTTCATTTGGATAATGATAATGATAATTATGTGGTATGGTTGTTATGAGTCCCCATCCAGATAGTGATAATTATGTGATATGATTGTTAATTTATAGTTACGTGGTATGATTGTTAATTTGCTTTTACGCATAAATGTATTATTTAATTGCGTAGCTAAATGTATGAGGATTAGTGTTTGACAATTTCTTGCCCTGCTTTGGGTTTTTTAGCTCCTTGATGTGCTCAATCATTTAAATTTTATATGCTCAAACCTCAATTTACTTCATTTGCCTCCTAAGTCCTACCACATGCTGCCATTGATTCACCTAGCCAAGTTTATAGTAATTTGCGAAAGGCTAAGTTTTGTAACTTTTGAACAATGGCTACCTAGTTACATTTAATCTTGTTAGAAAAATTTAATGATTTTTCTTTTTATGTTTACAGTGTTGACCCGTGGCAGCTATATTGTATCCACGTGAATAAAAAGCAATTATTTTCCGCTTGTACTAATTCAGAGGTTGGACCAAGCTTGGACTAATTCAGAGGTAATCCCGCGTTCCCTTTCGTACCTCTTAGTTGTTCATTTTATGCTCAAACTATAATCATTATTTATATACATGCTTCATATAGTTTAAATTTTACAAATATGTTATATGATTTAAGTTATATTTACTCATGCCTTTATATGAGAATCATGCATTTGATTATGCATTGTGTATGCTTCTGATTGTGCATATGCATGGTTTGAATTTCATATTACTTAAGCCTATAATTGTGACAAAGAATAGCACATCCATTATGCATCTTTGCATGCTTCTGATTATACATATGATTTGAATTTCATATTATTTGTATGCATGTATGTGATCTAATCCGAGTAATTAAATTTATATTGATTAAACATGAAATATTAGTTTCTTTAGTCATGTATAAAATGCCCTAATTTAGAATAATTTTACTTTATATCGAAGATATTTAACCCATAAACGCTTATAGGCCATGATATATATATATATATATATATATATATATATATATATATATATATATATATATAATGACTATGGTAATACTAAAGTTTTTAGTGACATACCGGGTGGTTTGAAATGGATAAGTCGTGGATAATAGTTCATAGGGATTCCTCACAGTATGAAATAGGTGTTGAAAATTTCTTGATATTTGTCGAGGAAAATTCTAAAACCCCAAAGAAAATTCTTTGTCCTTGTGCACGTTGCGTTAACTTCAAAAATTCCAGGTAAGTATAATTGGAGGTCATCTATATGATTCGGGTTTTAGTTTAGGATATTTTGAATGGATTTGGCATGGTGAAGAGGTTTTTAACCATACAAAGTCATCTGTTGTTAGTAGTTGCCCTCCTACGAAGCCCACACCAGTACAGAAACCTACAACGTGTGCGAAACAACCTATAGTAAGGACGATTACAATAACAATGAGTCCGAAGACTTCAAAAGGTTTGTTGCCGATGCGGAACAACCTCTATTTGAGGGAAGTCAGTGCACTAAACTAGAAACAATCTTGAAATTACATAATTGGAAGGTTAGGTTTGGGGTTAGTGATAAGGCTTTCACCGATCTGCAGCTCGAGTCTATTTCGTCACTTCTTCCAAAAGATAACGTGTTTTCATCTAATATGTATGAGGCCAAGAAAACCTTGACTGATCTTGGACCTTAATATGTAAAATTCCACGCTTGTCCAAGTGACTGCGTATTGTATAGGGGTCCACTTCTTGAGTCTTCTTCTGAGTAACCAAAGTGCCATTTATCTCGCTGGAAAATTGGGAAAGATGGTAAAATTAGGGTAAATGTGCCGACTAAGGTTATGTGGTATTTTCCTATAATCCCCATATTTAAATGAATGTTTAAATCTACTTCTACTGCTAAATTAATGGATTGGCATTCGGTTAATCGGTCTAATGACGGGAATATGCGCCACTCCTCTGATTCTCCTTCATGGAGGAATATAGTGTTATCCAATCTGTTCAAAAACCAACAATACAATGTGTGCATTTGTGTGTGCGTGACAAACCAATAAATGTAAGAAGACAAAACAGAACGAAGGATATATGAACGGAAATCCGAGTCCAGTGCGTAACTGTCTCCTTAAAGCGCATTTTAGCCCTCACCGTATGTGATGAACGATCGCCTCCCAGGATAAAACAGATTGACGATGCAAGAAGCACCTTCGACGAACGAGAACAAGACCGAAAACTATCACCGACGGCTGGGGTTTTTGGATGCGAGAGGCTGTGTATTTTTCATGTGTGTAAAACCCTAATCTATAATGAATATATATAGGCAATGCAAGACTTGTGCGCTACACTTCGTAATTAATTAAAACGCGTTAATTAATTTACACGGTTACAAATTAAATTCGTAATCAAAACGAATTAATTTAAACCAAGCAATTAATCAGAATTAAATTCTGTCAATTTAATTGAGCCCAGGTGGAAAAATAAAATCAGCAAAACTAGTCCGTAATTCTTCGGGCCCAGATTTTGCTGCATTCGTGTCCGCAGGTCGCACACGCGGAAAAGCTCGAGGCTTGCGAAGCCACGAAATTTGCCTCGAAATCCCACAATTTGCACCCCCCCCTGCGCGCACGTAGGTGATGGAGCAATACACTAGTAACACATTTAGACACTACCAAAGTGCCTTGCTATATAAAGCCTTTAAAGGCTCTTTATTGAATCAATGTGGGACTCAAGGTTTACTTTCCAATTTTCCACTACCAAGGAAACAACTTTGGATCATCACAACTCATCCATTCCTTAGTCGTTTTGAGTGAATAACCATGCATTGGAAAGCTTTCTCGGAGGAGAACATAATCCCAGCATAACCCGCCACGAACACGTAGCCGAGCCTCACTCAAATTTATGCTCAAAATGACAAACTTCCAACAATCCCCCACATGGGTGAGATTCATGATTTTCAGTAGCACACACCAGACAGACAGACACGGGGTTTGACTTTTGGTGATAGTTTCTGCGATCAGATATAGCATACGATAGGTAGAGACTGCTCCTTGAACCTTCGCTCGATTAAGCACATCGACTTTACTGGTAGATAGTGGACGTGCTTGTCCTTGAACTGTTCGACTGTTTGTGTAAACGATGATATACTTATCACTATATCCTTTCTGACTTGTTCAGCTCTCATGATTATGTCCATTTTGGCCATGGAACATCTTCCTAGTTCTGCGAGAGTTTCTAAAAAATTGTGCCTCGCAATTCTCCTTTTAAGTGGCCCCACTTCTCTCCTACATAGGTGATCTTTATCTTATAGAGTAACCCGCGTTTACTCAACTGAATTCCATACGTGTACCACTCCATGTATTCACCAAAGATCATTAAAAGCTCAAGGCTTAACCTCGTACCTTACGGGTCTCACTGTTTCTTCATCATAGGAACCGGCTAGGGGTCACCCCCACAGTCATTTGGTCATCATGATTTAGTTGTCCCATTGAACCAAGTTCTTGGGATCTCCAGTCAGCAATGGTTGGGTGTCCACCATGATACCGTTAAGCGATAGGCTTATGACCCATTTCTCTCGATGATTTCTCAACCACTTCTCTTCGTAACCCTTTGGTTAGCGGATCCGTGATATTATCCTTTGACGGTATATAGTCAACAGTGATAATCCCGGTTGAGATTAATTGTCTAATGGAACTATGTCGACGTCGTATATGGCGGGACTTCCCATTATACATTGTGCTTTGTGCTCTGCCAATAGCGGATTGACTATCACAGTGTATCCCTATTGCAGTCACAGGCCTCGGCCATCTTGGAATATCCTTCAGAAATTGGCGTAGATATTCAGCTTCTTCAGCGCATTTATCCAAAGCCACAAACTCAGCTTCCATTGTGGATTGAGTTATAACCGTTTTCTTGGAGGATTTCCATGATATTGCTGCTCCAGCTAGTGTAACACGTAGCCACTCGTAGACTTTAATGCCTTCTTGATAGATATCCAGTTTGCGTCAGTATATTTTTCTAATACTGTTGGGTATCTGCCATAGTGCAGTCCATAGTCTCGAGTTTCCCTTAGGTACCTTAGTACCCTTATGATCGCTTTCCAGTGATCATCTCCTGGATTACTCGTGAACCTACTCAACTTGCTAATTGAGTACGCAATGTCTGGTCTTGTACAACTCATTAGGTACATCAGACTACTACAGATTTTAACTTATATAGCGTTCATTTTTAAGCTTCCATAGCGGTTTTAAGTGCTATGCAAGACAGCGCTATGCAAGTAAGATTCACTTGCATAACGTTTATTGAGGTGCTTTACAAGTAAGGATCTTGGATAGCGTTTCTTGAAACGCTATGTACGTTAAGTGTTATCAAGTGAACCAACACCACTTTTATAGCTCTTCCTGAACGTTATCTAATTGTATATTCTTACAAACGTATCACTTGTGTTTTATTTAGAAAAGCTCCATTCATGTTGCTTATTTTTTTAATTAAAAACTAATTGTTTTTCTTCCATTTCTTTACCGGTAAATATTCATGGCAAACTCATATATATATAAAATAAATAAATTATGTTGAGTCTTAATTATAACAAAATTGGAAACTTTAATTCATGATAATTAATAATAATCCGGAAAACATAAGCATGATATTACATAAGAAACTAGAGTATTCCTAGATACATAAATTGTTAACCAAACTTTGTGGATTGATACATAGTCTTCTTGATTGATCAGTCCCATGACCAAGTAACATTAACAGACTTGGAATGAATTGTAAAAAGCTACTTCATAAACAATTTGCCCTTTAGTACCAGCTGCACAGAGTATCATGCCCCTTTCTTGTGGAAGCAGGCCTTTTTATTGAGATGATGAGTCTTCAACCTAGCGGATATGGCTAATAACAATAAACACAAGTAGGAAAGTATAGGTGAAGCAATTGGGATCCAGTTTAAAGTACACTTATCATCATTGGTTAGATATATAAGATATATAATCAAATTACAGTTATAAGAAATGTAAATTATCACCTTGGCACTGGATATGAATGGCCTTGCTTGTGCATCCATTAGAAGACTAGAATAAGTAATCTCGAAATACACTCAGCAATAACTTCTATTTATCTTTTATCTTTTTCATTTTTCTTGCAGATTTACTATCTCCCAGAGTCAAAAAAAGCTTGGTACATCCTGTAGAAGACATCATGTAACATACACATATCGGATCAACAGAAATGTAAAAAAATAGTATGATGCTGCTAAAAAATTAAGGGCTCCTTTAGCTACACCTATATAAAATAGCAATTAGTAATAGTAAATCGAGACCAATTTGCAAATCTACAGCCTCTGCCTCAGCAACTTGACAAGAAACCTACCCCATGATCAAAATCATGAAATAATCAGCAAATTACTTGCCCCCAATTAATATTATTATAAAACTATAATAACAGCCTAATTGATAATAGAGAGAACAAGAGAGATACCTCATAAAAAAGAACTTCACTTGCCATCTCATCATCTCGAAACTCATCCCTTAGTTTCTTGAAAGAATGTGTAAATCAATCAAGTAGCCATTAACCAAATAATTAAATAAGGGGGAAATTAAATGTACACAATTGTACAGCGGTCATTTACAGCCAACAAATCGTGAGCGTTGGTTAGGTGAGATCGACGGTGCTGGGAGCGTACATCAGTGACTTAAAGTCACTGATACCGTGACTTAAAGTCACTGATGTACGCTCAATAATCTTTTTCCTACTATACCCTTACCGCATTAATCGCATTAATAACATCAGCGATATAAAGTCACTGATGGTGCACACTTTAATAATGCAAGTGAGTTAAAGTCCCTGATGGTGTACACATAAATAGCATCATTGAATTAAAATCTCTGAAATTAAATATAGCATCATTGAGTTAAATATTTCTGGATGATCCAACCGTACGGATGTGGAGATTTTTATATTTTTATGATATGAAAAAAGTTTCATTAAAAAATAATTTTATTTGAAGTGAGATTTTATCAGTCAACTAGTGGTTTGAATTGTATTGCTAACTAGTGTTCTATCATGTATTATTGCTTACATTTTTTTAAAAATATTTCCGGATGATCCAACCGTATGGATGTGGAGATTTTTATATTTTGATGATGAAAAAATTTTCATTAAAAAATAATTTTATTTGGATGGAGATTTTATCAGTCAACTAGTGGTTTGACTTGTACTGCTAACTAGCGTTCTATCATGTATTACTGCTGACATTTTTTAAAAAATATTTCTAGATGATCCAACCGTACGGATGTGGAGATTTATATATTTTGATGATATGAAAAAAAATTCATTAAAAAATAATTTTATTTGGAGTGAGATTTTATCAGTCAACTAGTGGTTTGACTTGTACTGCTAACTAGTGTTCTATCATGTATTACTGCTAACATTTTTTTAAAAATATTTATGGATGATCCAACCGTACGGATGTGGAGATTTTTATATTTTGATGATATGAAAAAAATTTCATTAAAATATAATTTTATTTGGATGGAGATTTTATCGGTCAACTAGTGGTTTGACTTGTACTACTAACTAGTGTTCTATCATGTATTACTGCTTACATTTTTTAAAAAATATTTCTAAATGATCCAACCGTACGGATGTGGAGATTTTTATATTTTGATGATAAGAAAAAAATTTCATTAAAAATTAATTTTATTTGGAGTGAGATTTTATCAGTCAACTAGTGGTTTGACTTGTACTGCTAACTAGTGTTCTATCATGTATTACTGCTTACATTTTTTTATAAATATTTCTGGATGATCCAACCGCACGGAAATGAAGATTTATATATTTTGATGATATTAAAAGAGTTTAAGAAAAAAATAATTTTATTTGGATGGAGAGTTTAGCAGTCAACTATTGGTTTGACTTGTAGTAGCATTTAGCGTTTTATCATGTATTACTACTTACTTTTTTAAAAAATATTTCTGGATGATCCAACCGTACGGATGTGAAGATTTATATATTTTGATGATATTAAAAAAGTTTCAGAAAAAAATAATTATATTTGGATGGAGAGTTTAGCAGTAAACTAGTGGTTTGATTTGTACTATCATCTAGTGTTTTATCATGTATTACTGCTTAAATTCTTTTAAAAATATTTTTGGATGATCCAACTGTACGGATGTCAAGATTTATATATTTTGATGATATTAAAAAAAATTCAGAAAAAAATAATTTTATTTGGATGAAGAGTTTAGCAGTCAACTAGTGGTTTGACTTGTACTAGCATCTAGTGTTTTATCATGTATCACAGCTTACATTTTTTAAAAAATATTTCTGGCTGATTTAAACCGTACGGATGTGGAGTTTTATATATTTTGATGATATAAAAAAATTCATAAAAAACTAAATTTATTTGAATGGAGAGTTTAGCAGTCAACTAGTGGTTTGACTTGTACTAGCATCTAGTGTTTTATTATGTATTACAGCTTATATTTTTTAAACAATATTTCTGGATGATCCAACCGTACGGATGTGAAGATTTATATATTTTGATGATATTAAAAGAGTTTAAGAAAAAAATAATTATATTTGGAAGGAGAGTTTAGCAGTCAACTAGTGGTTTGACTTGTAGTAACATTTAGCGTTTTATCATGTATTACTGCTTACATTTTTTTAAAAATACTTCTGGATGATCCAACCGTACGGATGTAAAGATTTATATATTTTGATGATATTAAAATAATTTCATAAAAAAATAAATTTATTTGAATGGAGAGTTTAGCAGTCAACTAGTGTTTTGACTTGTACTAGCATCTAGTGTTTTATCATGTATTACAGCTTATATTTTTTTAAAAATATTTTTGGATGATCCAACTGTACGGATGTCAAGATTTATATATTTTGATGATATTAAAAAAGTTTCAGAAAAAAATAATTATATTTGGAAGGAGAGTTTAGCAGTCAACTAGTGGTTTGACTTGTACTAGCATCTAGTGTTTTATCATGTATTACTGCTTATATTTTTTAAAAAATATTTTTGGATGATCCAACCGTACGGATGTAAAGATTTATATATTTTGATGATATTAAAAAAATTTCATAAAACAATAAATTTATTTGAATGGAGAGTTTAGCAGTCAACTAGTGGTTTGACTTGTACTAGCATCTAATGTTTTATCATGTATTACAGCTTATATTTTTTAAACAATATTTCTGGATGATCCGACCGTACGGATGTGAAGATTTATATATTTTGATGATATTAAAAAAGTTTCAGAAAAAAATAATTATATTTGGAAGGAGAGTTTAGCAGTCAACTAGTGGTTTGACTTGTACAAGCATCTAGTGTTTTATCATGTAATACTGCTTACATTTTTTTAAAAATATTTTTGGATGATCCAACCGTACGGATGTAAAGATTTATATATTTTGATGATATTAAAAATAAATTTAAAAAAAATAATTTTATTTGGATGGAGAGTTTAGCAGTCAACTAGTGGTTTGACTTGTACTAGCATCTAGTGTTTTATCATGTATTACTGCTTATATTTTTTAAAAAATATTTTTGGATGATCCAACCGTACGGATGTAAAGATTTATATATTTTGATGATATTAAAAAAATTTCATAAAACAATAAATTTATTTGAATGGAGAGTTTAGCAGTCAACTAGTGGTTTGACTTGTACTAGCATCTAATGTTTTATCATGTATTACAGCTTATATTTTTTAAACAATATTTCTGGATGATCCGACCGTACGGATGTGAAGATTTATATATTTTGATGATATTAAAAAAGTTTCAGAAAAAAATAATTATATTTGGAAGGAGAGTTTAGCAGTCAACTAGTGGTTTGACTTGTACAAGCATCTAGTGTTTTATCATGTAATACTGCTTACATTTTTTTAAAAATATTTTTGGATGATCCAACCGTACGGATGTAAAGATTTATATATTTTGATGATATTAAAAATAAATTTAAAAAAAATAATTTTATTTGGATGGAGAGTTTAGCAGTCAACTAGTGGTTTGACTTGTACTAGCATATAGTGTTTTATCATGTATTACAACTTATATTTTTAAAAAAATATTTCTGGATGATCCAACCGTACGGATGTGAAGATTTATATATTTTGATGATATTAAAAAAGTTTCAAAAAAAAATAATTTTATTTGAATGGAGAGTTTAGCAGTCAACTAGTGGTTTGACTTGTACTAGTAACTTGACATTTATCATGTAATTGTGTTTCTATTTTTTTTAAATATTTCTCGACGATCCAACCGTACGGATGTCAAAGTCTATATATTTTGATGATATTAAAAAAGTTTCAGAAAAAAATAACTATTTTCTGTTTGAAATTTTAACAGTCAACTAGTGGTTTGACTTGTATATGTAAGTAGTATTTTATCATGTATTGTCGTTTCAATTTTTTTTGAAAATATATCTCGATGATCCAACCGTACGAATGTCAAAGTTTATATATTTTAATAGTATTAAAAAAATTTTAGAAAAAAATAATTTTTTTTCGTTTAATATTTTAACAGTCAACTAGTGGTTTGACTTGTATTTTTGTTATTTGTAAGTAAAATTATTTTTCAAAAATATGTCTGGATGATAATGAAATATAAATTATATTATTAGTTATAAGTGATGAGTTTTTATGTCAAGCAAAATAATCATCTAAATTGAAAAGATAATATGCGTTGTGTTGAACTTGTGCAAAATTCCATCCTTTTCATTTTATTATTGTTCTTAAAAAGTCACGGACTTTATTTTTTCGTTAATTATAGATATAACGAAACTCCTATACCTTATGTTAATCAAATGCTAAACAAAAATCAACATTTTTTTGAGTTTTACTTAAAATCATGTCAGTGACTTGAAGTCACTAGTATTTACTTGGAATCTTTTTTTCCCGTGTCGCTTATTTGTTACTTGAGATTCTTTCCAAACCTCTAAATCAATCTTCAAAATTACAATAGTGACTTGAAGTTACTGATTTTCTTTACTTAGAATTTTTTCCAAGATTACGCATTAGTGACTTCAACTCACTAATGTTCTTTACTTAAATGTTCCAGCCCTCTAGTTTTGGGGAGCTACTTTAACGATTTCATCAGTGACTTAAGGTTACGAATATCCCCAGAATTACATTAGTGACTTCAAGTCACTGATGTTTTTGACTTAGAATTTTTTCTAGCCCTCTAGTTTTCGAGAGCCACTGTAACGTTTTCATCAGTGACTTAAGGTCACGGATATCCCCAGAACTATAACAGTGACTTGAAATCACTAATGTTCTTTACTTAAAAAAAATTTCACCGCTCTAGTCTTGGGAGCTAATATAACAATTTCATCAGTGACCTTATTTATGATTTTTTTACTAGGTAGTTGGGGTGTTGATACATTGTTGGCTGATGTAAATCAAATGCAGCATCAGTGATCTCATGTCACTGAAGGTGAGAGGGATAATACCGACATTTTAGGTTTTTCGCTCAACATCAGTGACTTCCAGTCACTGAATAGTGACTTAAAGTCACTAACGTAGCTATTTAATATTTTTTTCATGCGTCCGGAAGATCATGTCACTGATGTACTTCATTTAATGCACACCATTAGTAACTTCAAGTCACTGATGGTGTACACCTAACTTTCCTGTACAATTGTGTACATGTAACCGGCCCCATTAAATAATGCCAAATCCATATATGAAGCCACTATAAAGCAGAATATAAATTAAAACAAATGAGGATGTTAACAGGGGTAAGTAGTTGTTTGTACCTAAAAATGCAGTTACTCTGTGCCTCTGTCTATTAGCTGTTGGTCTTAGGATCCTCAATTCTTCCTTGCTACTCCTAACCCCAACTGTCTTGGCAACAACAGCATAAACAACCAACATAATAATCATCATAAAAAACACATGAAACAAAACCATTAAATCAAGAATGGCCACAGCTACAAACTTGGAATCATCCAAATCACACCTAGCATCAACATAAAGAGTCAAACCCGTCTGCATCACCTAAAAGCCCTGTAAAATGAGAGACCCGCATAGAAGAACATCAGCAACTAACAGTTTAGGAAAGCAGGCAAGCAGAAAACAAAGCAATGACAAAAGTGCTGCAATTTTCCCGGAAACAGAATCACAATATGCTTGTAAACCATTGATCTGAAACTCAACATTAGTGAAGAAACATAGTAGTGGAAGAAAAAAATACCAGAAGCAGGGGCGAAAAATATTAGAAAAAGAAAGCAATTGGGTAGTTTCAGAAAGCAAGATAGAAACACAGATGCCAATGAAGAGAGTTTCAAGCAAATGTTCCAAGGATTGAATCATCTTTATTGCCATAGAAACATCATGTAAAAGAATTGAGAGTTTCGATTTGCATCGGGGAACGTTGTATCGACAGTTTTGTGTTTGAATTTATCAATATGAGAGGTTTGGCAATAGAAAGCGGAGTAAAATTGATACGAGTCGAAGGATTTACGGTAGAGATCATGATTTTGGGTTTGATTTGTTTGGAAATTCTTGGTTGGATTGATATCGAAGAAGTAGGGTTTGTGCAGCCCCTTCACTGGACTCTGATGTTCATTCTTTTAGTGTACTCCCTCCGTCCCTAAATACTTTTCATGTTTCTCCTTTTCACGTTTGACAACACACACTTTTAATCATTAATATTGTTATTTTTATATTAGTATTAAATATAAAAATTTCACCGTATTAAAATACTCATAAATACGAAACCAACAAGATCACTCATGACTATATTTAGCCTTATAGATTAGACGTAAATTAGTTATTTGTCTCATGTTATGAACAGTACCGACATATTAAACGAGAAAAGCTTTTTGGCACGGAGGGAGTAGTAAATAACGATCCAGTATTTTACAAGGCTCGAAGTAAAAGCTAAAAATCTAATAAAAATATATAATAATTACTTAAAATACTCTTAACTAAGATATCACATCTAAAAACGCTATCCAAGATTTAAAAAATAAATAAATAATATAAAAACATTACTTAAAACATGTTAACTTGCATAGCGTTTTCAAAAACGTTATAGAAGTATGAACCTACATAACGTTTATTTAAGAAACGCTATTTTAGTGTATTTTTATTTTATTTTATTCATTTTACAGTTACTTGCATAGCGTTTTTCATTAAAGTGGTATATAAGATATGCACTTATATAACACTTCTCAAGAAACGCTATGCAAGTAATGTCTCCTAAGTCCATTTTTGTAGTAGTATTCCAACTCAGAGACCCCCACACCTTTATTCTTGGATAGATGTAAAGTCATATCCACAGGTGTTCTAAATTTCTCAGTATCATCCTTAAGAAAGCTCTCAAGGATCTTGTCAACGTAATGAGGTTGACTTAGTGCGAGACCCTCTGATGTTCTAGAAATTTGGATTCCTAGAATTACATTTGCCAGTCTCATGTCTTTCATGTCAAATCTTGATTTTAACATGTCCTTTGTGGATTTGATCACTTTATCATTGCTTCTGGCAATAAGTAGATCATCCACATACAATGTCATCATGACATAACCGCTCTCGTTATCCTTGTAACAGGCACAGCTATCACATTCATTGATCTTGAAGTTGTGTGCTAACACGACCTCATCAAATTTCTTATGCCATTTCATAGGCGCTTGCTTCAACCCGTATAGTGGTTTTACTAATTTACAGACTTTCCTTTCTTTTCTAGGGACAACAAACCTTTCAGCTTGTTCCATATAGATTTCCTCATCTATATTCCCATTTAGAAAATTTGTTTTCATATCCATCTGATGTACTGTAAAGTTTCGCATTGCAGCGATTGCAAACATCATCCTTATGGACGTGATTCTCGTTACAGGAGAATACGTATTAAAATAATCAAGGCCTTTCTGCTGATTGTATCCTTTGATTACAAGTATGGCCTTATACTTATCAATGGTTCCGTCAGGTTTCAATTTCTTTTTGAAAACCCATTTGCTGCCTAGTGCTTTACAACCAGGTGTCAAGTCCACTAATTCCCAAGTGTGATTCTGTAGGATAGAATCAACTTCGCTTTTGATGGCCTCTTTCCACATAGGTCCATAAGGTGAGGTGACCGCTTCCTTATAGGTTTTCGGATCACCTTCTTTGAGCAAATAGGTCATGAAGTCAGACCCATAGGATTTCTCCGTTCGTTGTCTTTTGCTCCTCCTCACAACCCCCACATTTTCATCTTCACTTTCATCATTCTCATTTTCATCATCTACAGATTCTTAAGTTCGTTTAGACGTCGTAGGGTGTTTGTTTCTTGGATTACAAGGAAACGTATTCTCAAAGAATGAGGCATTCCTTGATTCCATTATCGTATTCTTTTGAATCTCAGGAATCTTGGAATTATACACAAGAAACCGATATGCTGTACTACATGGAGGATATCCGATGAAGATACAATCCACGGTTTTTGGACCAATCTTCACCTTCTTAGGTGTAGGCATCAGTATCTTGGCAAGGCACCCCCACAATTTCAGGTGTTTGTAACTCGGTTTCTTTTTCTCCCACATTTCATAAGGACTCACATCCTTATTCTTGCGCATAGTAATATTTAAAATATTATTCGCGCTTAAGATGGCTTCCCGCCACATCGATTGCGGAAGTCCAAATCTTAGCAACATCGCATTCAGCATCTCCTTGAGAGTGTGATTCTTCCTCTCAGCCACTCCATTTGATTGAGGGGAGTATGGTGCAGTGACGTCATGGATTATTGCATGTTGTGAACAGAATTCCCCAAATGGTTCAACATATTCACCTCCACGATCGCTACTGATCCTTTTGATTGTCTCAGTCTATTGTCTCTCGACTTCTTCCTTATAGATTTTAAATTTATCTATAGCTTCATCTTTGCTTTTCAGCAAATATACATAGCAGTATTTTGTACAATCATCTATGAATGTAATAAAATACTTATTTCCTCTTGTTGGAGCGAATATTAAATTACATATATCGCTATGTATTAGGTCCAGCACCTTGGTGTTTCTTTCCACACGTTTAAAAGATGATCTCGTTAATTTTGCCTCAACACAAGTTTCATACTTATGTTTTGAATCGATAGTTGATTTTGGTATGTATTCTTTTGCACTTAATCTTCGTAAAGTGTCATAATTCACATGTCCTAATCTAGCACGCCATAAATTTGGAGACTCAAGCAAGTAAGCAAAAGAATTCTTCATTTCATTATTGTCCTTGACGGAATACAACCAATCCAGGACTTCTACTCAACAGCCCTGAACACTACTTTTCTGGATAATCATCGGATGTCTGGAGATATACATGGAGGACGTATTATTCATATCAACACGGATGATGTGAATAGGATACTTGGGTTTCCGAGGGAAAATTTTGCTGAGCTCCCCACTGAAGCTGAAATCACCCAATTCTTCCAGACAATTTTATATCAGGGAGAAATCAACTTGCCTAGGATGTTGAAAGGCAATCTGAAGCCGGAGTGGGACCTTTTCTTCGACACTTTGGCAAAAGTGTTTGCTCCTACCACTCGCAAGAACTTCAATGTAATACCATCTTTGCTTCAGAAGATTGGGTTCTGTATTGCTCATAATCGCCCGATCAACGTTGGTAAACTCATACTTCAATCCATTCTTACAAAGTTGGGACCCCTAAGGAGCAGATCAGTCGAGCAGAATGCAAAAGTCTCGTGCTTCTATCCAAGATTTATCATGTTGTTTCTGAATGATAAAATGACTGATGCTGAGAAGGAATACTACATCAATTCTCCAGTGGCACCAGTTCCTCGTGCCTGCACTAAGTTGATGACTCAGCTGGACAACAAGAATAAGTTTGCAGCTGTTCCTCTTATCACCACTCCTCATATGCTACAAATGTTCAATGCTCCTCTGCAGCCTTATCAACTTCAAGTGGTTCATCCTCCACAACAACCTCAACAACAACAGCCGCAACAACCTCAAACCCTGCAGATTCAAGAACCTCAACAACAACAATCACCTCAACAATCTCAGGAAGAACAATCTCCGCACCAATCATCAAACCAATCATCATATCACTCCCCTCTTCACCAGCAACAACCTGACTTTTCATTTGAAGATGAAACATTGAAATATGATTTCTTCGAGAATCAACCGTCTTCATCTGAACCACTACCACATCAAACACACTCCCAAATCATACAACAAACACAATCTACCTCACAACCTCTTCATTCGGACTCTCCTATCAATCAGGAGCTGCAATCCTTTCGTCAGGACCTACAGGTAGCTCGGGTACTTACTAACTTCTCATCTAATTTTAATGTTGATACGTCGGATTATGGTTGTGACCTCGATTTTGTTTACCAGCATGCCAGCAATGAACCTGACAACACACAGGTTCATAACCTAGCTGATGATTCACTTCAACCTACTCTTCCTTCTCCAAACACTTCAACCAACACTTCGATGCAACCAGTTCGTAAAGTTGCCAGGAAACGGAGTGGAAGTAGGATACTGGGTCAACCCGCAGCTCTGTCTCCCTCAAAGAAGCAAAGGGTGGAAGCCATGGAGACAACTACAGCCTCATCTTTACCTTCCCAACAAGGTTTAGATTTTGAACAGGCACTAAAACAGTCTCTAGACCCATTCTCTCTATAGAATGAGGCCATTGAAATTGACCGTCCTGCCGCGGTACCTTGTATAGAGTCAAGCACTGCGCTAGCACTCACGCTAGTGCAAGCCCAAACAGATACACAGGTTAATATGTTTACTGAGTGCACAGATTTTCAAAATCAATGTCTTATGTATGAAAACTTTTCTGATCACTCTTTCTTTTCTATGAGGACAATTTGTTCCTCCACTACCTTTGAACCCATCTCAGGGGACAATGGTAGTTTATACAGGTACATCAGGAAGAGTGAATACTATGAGTGATGAAAGGCAAACACCGAGCGATACACATGCACGTGAGGCTAGTGAAACAGCTTTGAGTGTACGTGAGGTGAGTGCATACACTGACCCTGCTCTGTTCGAGGAACAAATGGCTAAGCTAAGAGCTGAATTAGCCAAGATGATTGCTGAAAATGAAAAGTTGAAGGGTGCACAGTTGGTGACCCTAGAACAGAAAGCTGAGGAAAGGCCATCCAATTCTTACAGGGATGAGCTTAAAGAGGAAATTCATGAGTTAGCTGTCGAAATACGATCCAATCATGAACTTTATATGGCTAAGTTTGATTCCATCGACAGCAAACTTGATTAACTCCTAAGGAATTCAAAGTCTGATGATCAGCCCTCCGGAGAGGATCCCTCAACTAATGGGGGGAATAGAGGAGACAAAGGAAACAGGGATGACAAAGGCAATAGCTCAAATCAATCCAACAAGGGAAATACCACTTCTGGATCTGCCCCTGACAAGGAATATGAAAAGTCTAAAGGCAAAGAACCGTTACATCATTCCGACAATGTCTTCAACTATGATAGTTATGATGACTATCCAAATGATATGGATGATGATGACGTCTTCGATGCTACTTACCGTCAAGCAGAAGAAGAAGGTAAATTTGATGAGAGTTACTTATTTCAGGAAGAAGAAGTTGTTGATCTAGAGCATGAGGAGAATGTCCGAAAGTTCAAAGCTGAAAATGAAGCTAGGAAGCGTAAGCTTCATGATTATCAGAAACTTCTAGAGGACAAGCTGATCACAAAAGAGCAAATCAAGATCGAGAAACAGAAAATCTATGATGCTGCATGCAAGCAGAAGAATCTTGATATCAAAAGAAAGGAAGGAAAAAGCTAGGACATTGTAAGAAGAATATTTAATGGACCTCAAAGGATATCTTTCGATGACAGGAAGTTCTTATCTCTGATCTATGATCTCCGAGAGGTAAACCCTGACGAGGATGTCTTTATGCATGCCTTTGCTTTAGAATTGGAATATGTAACTGTTGCAGTTAAGGGATTGCTAGAAGAATGGGAGCTGATTGTCTATACACAGAGGAATGGTTCATTCAGACTATCTGTTGAATTTCTCAAATCATTCTCTGTATCTGAGCTCTGGGTACTTCGCAACAAGGTTAAGCGTTGCTCCAACCTGAACGAACTCCTTCGAGACAAACTGCTGGCTTGTGCTGTCTTCAACAGTCCTCAGGTTGTTAAGAATCCTTACTGCGTCAAGTTCGTTCACAAGGAAGTCTCCTGCACTGTCTATCTCAACGAAGAAGCCTTGCCAAAGTATCCTACCAAGCGTCTGGCTCTAGCATCCAGTTTACAAGGACCAAGGGCTTCGCTTCTAAAGCCAAGTCTGATGCTGATGATGTGATGTTATCTTATTGCACCCGAAGAAAATATTTCTCAATACTTTCGGAGGATGAAGGGTGTTACTAAATCTCAGCCATCAGACTTCCTCGAAGACCCTGTGGAATTGGAAGTACTGCATCAACTGGCTCTGGCAAGGGAACGAAACAAGCGTGGTGAATCCACTACATCTGAAGTGCCAACCAGGGAAGAACCGTCAACTCTTGTCCTTCACAATTCTGATATCAAAGAAGGAGAAGTTGATCTTTAGATTCATTAGGGAATTGTAATATATGTTCGGTATGAACATCCCTTTGTAATCTAATGTAATCTTTTGAATTCTGGTGAATGTTTAATTAAAATACCGAAAACTTTTTGCTATTTACAATTCATGTTTAATTTTGTCTTATCAGTTAGTTGAGTTATCCTCTCGATAATTTGCATGTTATATTAACAAACAAATAGGGGGAGATTGAAAGGCACATGTTTAGCCTATTTGTAATTAAAGAGGTACCAACTCAACTCTGATAAGAAAGCAAGGTAAATAGCAAGTACTGTTGAAGGAATCCGTACGAAGAACGTCAAGTGATTTATTGAAATTATATGTCTGAAGAATTTCAGGATGCTGCTGCACACCACTGGAAGAAGTTCATTAATATGTTCAAGCCTCAGTGTACAAATAATCTTTTGTAGCACGTCTAGAAGTCCAGAAGGTATAAAGTTTTAATACTTTATTTATTTTGAAGATTCCATACCATCGTTACTTCTGAAGAAGAACTACGAAGACAAAGACTCGACGAACAAGCCACGTCTCAAATGTTTATTTGATAAAGAGTATTTAATTCAGCTAGATACAAATGAACCAGACAGTACATTTGTTTGTCAGCTACTCAGATTAAGTGTTCTGCATCAACTATAAGTGGCCGTTCAATCAAGACGAAGATTTACAGCGTTTAACAATGTCAGAAGTCCCTGCTGCTGAAAGAAAAGAATTTTATAAATATTTCTTTAATTACTTCACTTATCAAATTAATTAAATTAGTTGTGTAATTTATTTATTAAATTGATCACCTTTGAATTAATTTAATTTATGAATTTATATGATTAATATAATTAATTGAGTAATTATTGAGTATTTATTTAATTAGAAAATCATGTTTTATGCAATTTATAACTCGGTATGACTTTATAAAACAAAGTCATACTGTGCTTGTCAGGCTGACTTAAGGAATCGGTATGACTTTATTTAATAAAGTCAATAAAGTCATACCGTGTCTGATTATATGGCATTTCCTTGTATGACAAAATGTCATACCGTTTCTCTGTTCCAGACATTTCCTGGTATGACAAAATGTCATACCGTGTCTGCTAATCAGGCATTCCTTTATGACTTGTGTCTTGCGCCTGTATGACTTAATATGTCATACCGAAAGATGCCTAATGACTTTGTATGATTATGTCATACCGAATGATGCTTGAAGGCCAAGGTAGAATAAGTCATACCGAGTTTGGCAGAATGACTTTCTCATTATATGTCATTCCTTCTTTGTTTTATGGCATGGCTTTGTGTAAAAATGTCATATCTTCCATTGTAATGTCATTCCTAAGCTAGAAAGTCATTCCTTTCAACATCATACCTAGTTCCGAGTGTTTCGCCTATAAATATGGCTTCACTTCTTCATTTCTAAGTTGTTCAAGCATTGTAAAAGCTTTCAAGTTGTTTGTAACTTGCTATTGTTATATCCACAGTTTTCTGTGCTTTGATCACTCGGTTGTTTTAATCACTAAGCTAGAATACATCCTGTCAAATTTATTCTACGAACTTTAGTGGACATTAAAACGAACCATATTAATTATATAACGACTTAAAACATTGTTATATTAATTAATTAAAATCTGATTAACAAGTTATATTCTAATCAGATTATTCCGCCGCGTTTTTTTTAGTGACGATTGTATTCAACCCCCCCCTTTCTACAATCGTTTCAGGACCTAACACAACCGGTGATCAGTCGCGAAGTAATCCTGAACCGCACTGGCATCTCAAATATAATGGGATCCTTAGGCTATATGTGAGCCTAATAAAATGTGAAAAGGACTTGCGTCTAGTCCAAATCACTAAAGAAAACATTTTATTATTCATTTTGACTTATAACATGGATGCTGGAAAAAGGTCTATATCATCTTTTATTGAAATATGGCAAAAGGATTCAAGTTCACTAATTGATGTGTCAAACGCATATTGGACTTAAAGGGGTAAGTTCCAAAGTCAAAGAAAGTCAATTCTATCCAAGTTTTATTCGGTATTTATGAAAGTATACGTGTCACAGTCATATTGGAGGTTTTATTAGGGAATCTATCATTTTGAGGTCTAAGTGTAAGGGAATATTTGAAAAGAAAGGTACTAATATGATCGGAAATTCATATCAAGGTATTTTTCATTGCAACTAAATATTAATAAGGATTTACGAGTCACGGGTACACATATATTTGCAACAATTGTAAAGATAAGGATGTAGTAACTTGCCTTTTCAAGATTTGCAAATATTTAAAGAGCATTTTGTAAGTGAAATATTTATAAAGATTCTTAATTTTGAGCGTGCGCTATAAGCGATTTTGCAATTTAGGTTTGTAATTAATTAAATATTTCTAGAATAGTTTAGAGAATCTTTATTCAAAAACACAATATCTTGCAGAATCTTTAATAGAAAATAAAATATTAATTTCTAAAATGATATATTATTTTACTTTTAAGTGAAATCATGTTATAAAGTTATCTAAAATTAAAATTTTGTATTCAAAAATATATTATTATACTATTTTTATAGTTAACACAAATTCTATTTTAATTTATCATTTTGTTAAAGGAACTTATACTAACATAAGTGAATATTCATCTATAAGATCTATTTTTCTTTTATTAGTCATCAATATTTGAACTTTAACATAATATTTTTTTAAAAGTTCTCCATATACATTTTAGAGAATTTAAATATTTTAAAAAATATTTAAATGAATATCTATAAAATTTGAATGTCTATCGTATAAGATCATATAGATTTTAAATATTTTTATTTATTTAAACAGAACATTCTCACACGGTTGAGTAAAATATTTAAGGGAACATTTTATGGAATCTCATTTTTTACAATACAAAATAATAAATTTCTCAATATTTTGATCAGAAATCCAAAAAAATTCTAAAAGAATATTATAAAATATATAAATACACATATATTATTTTATAATAGAAGATTCTAAATCACTATTTCAAGATTGATAATTGATGAAATACTTAGTCAAACACTTAACACAAGATTAAAATTATTTTATTAAAAAGTTGAATAATTATATTCATAAAAGATTCTCAAAGGTGTTTTATAAGTATCTTTAAAACACACGGTAATATCTCCTTTTATATCTACGTGAATATAATCAAAAAAATAGAATCTCAATAAAAAAATAATTTCCAAAGATTCTAGATATAATAGGTAACAAAATTGATTTTTAAAAACAAAAAAGGTTCTATTGGATGTTTACAAAAAAGTTCTACGACGTGTATATATTTAGTTGTTTATTAATATAAATAAGCATATTCATACTAAAAAATATTTAATGAAAGATTCTCTTAACTGTTTCAATATATAAATGCAACAATGAAGATTTTCCTATTTAATTTATGGATAAATTATTATTAAATGAAATTTTGATTATTTATTATCAGAATTTTATTTATTATATATTATATACATTACACCAAATAACTATGAATAAAACAGTTAAGAAATCTTTAAATTTTTTTTCAAAGATTCTGGATATAATAGGTAATAAGATTATATTACGTTGATTGCTTTGATTACTATAATAGACAACTGTAGAATTTTAAGACACTTAAAAACAGCAAGAAAAATCATTAAAAAAGGTAATAAATTGCAACTGATTCTATGTATTTTTTGTTGTACAGAAATACCCCCAACATCACTAGATTTCATTGATTTTGTAAAAATATTATTTCAGAGTACAATTATATGGCCGATGTAGGAGTTATCTCAGTTCTCTTGATAACATGAGTTCTCGCAGGATCGTACTCCTATATATATATATATCATATAGTATATACTTAAACTCTTAAACACATAAGCATGTAACACATAAAGGTTTATTTCTAAGGTTCTAAACTCCCCATACTGACCTTATCTTAATTCTAAAGGTGATTGCAAAAACTCAGACCTTATACCCTTGACAATTATGCAAGAGTTGCACTTACAACTCTCCAATGGGTCTCTAAGGTTGCTCTCGGGTACTTAGTGAAAATATAGTGCTTCTAACTAGGGCCTTCACTCTAAATTACTCCTAATAGGTTGCCAATACTCTGAACTTACTTGTACAATTGATAAAACACTAGGGCCTCTCACTTATTGGCTTAAAATGTACAAAGGACACAGTGAGGTTCCCTGCTATAACCTCTCTGAACTACCTGTATCATAACTGAGATATCTTGATGTGTACTAAGTGCATTCTAACCAAGCCAATTCCCATGGATTCCCAAATATTAAGGCTATCTCTCAGACTTGGTTTCACTCCAAGCCCCCATCTGAATCTTCCCAGGTTTCCACTCAAAGTTGACACTGCTGAAAACTAATTTTAAACTCTGTTTTCTCACTAGGTTTTGGGTTATAATGGCTTTCTAGGCTTCCTAAGGGTTCACTAAGCTCATTTAAGCCAAGGCCCCATGAAGGCCTCACTCATGACAAGGTGAAAACCTCACAAGAACACAGATTGTTCAAAACTACCCTGTTTTAGGGTATTTACTATTTTGGGTGTGTGCACCTATCTAAATGCAGGGGCTTTGGTGACTTAAGGCTACTGGAATCAAGACTAAACTGAACTCTCAACTCCTGGACACTTAGGACAAGCAAAACCCAACCATAACAACACCAAAACTCCTATTATCCAAGTGCAAAATTCTGCCCAGTGCTAGTGTGTGCCCCCTTCCACCTTATCACCCATCTTAACACCATTCAACAACAACCAAGCCAACAATTCTATTCTATGATCTATATATGACTACTGTATAGCCTTGTACAAAAAATTACAACACAAATCAAGTCTCAAAAATCACATTACCGAAGCAAGAATCTCAGCAGAGCAGAGCAGTTTGGTTTTTTAGCATTTCTAAGCATGATTTCGAACTAATACTCCATATAAAACCACACAATACACCAAGACTAAACATGACTTATCATGGCACATCTTATACTAACTCTTAATGGCAAAAACCGAGGCATGCATTGATCAAAAACGAGTTTAAAAATGACAAAATCAGCATACATTTCATACTATGAAAATCATGACATAAAACCACTTAATTTCAAATCTTTTGCACAAATCATAACATGCAAATATCAAGGCTTTGTAAAACATTTTATAACAAATTAAGGACTTTTTAAACATCACATGCAAGGCTTCATTTTGTCAAGAAAACCATTTTACAAGAGGGTTCCATTCGGCTCCTTAGAGTCATTGCCGAATGGGTGAGCTTCAAGGGTGTGGCTTGACAATAGGGGCATTACACCTCCTCAAGACCACTCCTTTGCCCAAGCTTTAAGCCACCATGATTCCAACTCTAGATTCACATGAATCAAAGTTGAAAATCTCAGCTTGGTGACATGCAAGAACTCAAACTAATCTTGAATGGAAGCTTGTGACTAGGAGATGATTTTTCTCTCTTGGATGAGTGGTAGATTATGTGTGTAATTGAAGTTATGAAATGAAATGTATAAGGGTTTGGGAGGGGGTTTTGTATTCGTCTGATGAAAGAGAGGGAAGAGATTTTGGAGAGAGTTGGTGGGTTTGATATTTTGTGTGTAGTGTAGGAAATGATGAAGTCTTGAGCTTTGACTAGACTAGAAAGTGAGTGGAATTGAGAATTGACTAGCCTAACCTTTTCCCAAGCTTTGATCAAATTGCATGCAAGGTTTTATGGGTCTTTTTGTTGGTCAAATGGCGTTAGTGGGGTATGAAAGGTCGGTCTTACCCTTGAGCTCTATTACAAGTATAAATGCATGCAAGGGTACTAGTGTAATCTTATAATTATTAAAGTATGAATAAAATGAATGGATTTAAATAAATAAACTACAATTCCATAAATCATCAAATTAATACTATAAATACTATGAGATTTTACAAGTTTAACAAAATCATGTTCGACAATTTTGGACAAAGAAATATTTTTAAAAGAATTTTTAAGTATTACACTCTAATATATAATCTATGTATAAAAAGAATTTACACACAATAATTCACAACGAATAGACTTTGCACTACAATAATATATGCATATGATGTCACGTAATCAATCGCATTGCAATTTATCACAAAGTACGTGTAACACCCCAGTCTCACATCGACAAGAGTGGGAATATTTGTTCAGTTTATAAGCATAAGTACTACTACCAATTGCACCAACAAATCATGATCTTTTGGGGGCCTGTGGTGGGCTTGTGAATTACCCAAGTTGTTGCAGTTGGGCCAGTATATTTAGGCTTATTTTCGGATTCGGATTTCGGGACTTGACCCGATTTTCGAAAAAGGCTCGGGATTTGACCCGGGTTGTTTCATATGGTATCAGAGCCAGGCTCTCGAAAGCTTGATTCGTCAAGTTGCCGGAGGTGGGGACACGAAGGCTGGTGGTATTATCCCGCAATGGACAGAGATCCGGAGGCGGGGACACGAAGCCAGCCGGTATTATCCCACAATGGCTAGAGGGGTTCGATCTGGGCCTATGGGCTATCCGTTTCGGCCTGACGAGGACGTCAGGAATTTAAGTGGGGGAGTTTGTAACACCCCAGTCCCACATCGAGAAGAGTGGGAATATTTGTTCAGTTTATAAGCATAAGTACTACTACCAATTGCACCAACAAATCATGATCTTTTGGGGGCCTGTGGTGGGCTTGTGGATTACCCAAGTTGTTGCAGTTGGGCCAGTATATTTAGGCTTATTTTCGGATTCGGATTTCGGGACTTGACCCGATTTTCGAAAAAGGCTCGGGATTTGACCCGGGTTGTTTCAGTACGATTATCTCTACTATTATTAAATCGCGTAGTCGCAACTATTAAATTAACACCGAATCGTGCAAGATATTTAATCGCGTAGCGAAATCTCTCGCATACGACTTTCTAAACACGAAATAGAATCTAATTATGTCATCAAGCCACGTATCAATCTCAATTATCACTAAATCGCGTAACGAGAAATCTTATTCGAGTATAAAAATAATACGCTTAACGTATTCTAACGATACTAGCAATTCCATATAACAAGAGAGGATACACACACACACACACACATATAATGATACTACGTATTCGACTTGACATAGAGTATAGTTCGAAAATTACCAGTTGTTACAGGAATCAACTATAATTTATTTATAATTTTTTTATATTTTATTTATTATTTCAGACGGTATACAGATCGTGTTATGAGACAACATCCGGGGACAACACCTCAGCAATTAGATTGTTTCATCAAGGCCCGATTTAAAGGTATTGAATTAGTGGTTAATTAAAAAAGGTATTTTTTTATTTTCTTTTGATTTTGAATTTGAATTTATTTCATCAATATATTTTTAATGATTAATTGTTAATTTTTTGGTTGGACAAGATGATCTAAATGGACCTCGTTTTCAATATTTGCTTGAGGGACCGGCTATGCAAGTAAAGACATTTGAGTCTTGTAAAGTTAATGGATACAAATTTTGTACGAGATCAGCTTCCGGGTCCGGTGTCATTGTTAGGGGGACTTCACATGATAATAATCTTGATTATTATGGACAATTAGAAGAAAAATTGTCAAGCTTATTTATTGAGGAGGAAATTATGTATATTTATTCAAATGTATATGGTTTGATAGTGTCGGAAATGGTGTTTTAATTGATAAAAATCGGGTGGTGACTGTCGATATTACTTCAAGATTGAAGTCAGATGAGATTTTAATTTTGGTTAGTCAGGCTTCCCAAGTTTACTATGCTCCCAGTGTATTGCATCCACACGGCAAATGGTATATGGTCGTCAAGTCTAAAAGTCGCCCGATAAGCGAATCCATCAAAATATCAAATGATATCGAAGAAGCTTATCAAGAAGATAGATCAAATGCCACTAATTCATTTTCCATATTTTTCGATTTTGAACAATATGGAACATTACCGTTCGTTCGACTTGAAGAGGAAGAGGAAGAAGAACAAGAACAAGAACAAGAAAAGAATGAAGAAGATGACAAAGAAGAAGAAGATGAAGAAGAAGAAGAAGAAGAAAGTGATGACGAGAATGAAAATAATGAGGATGTAGAGGATGATGATGATAGATTTGATGAAATTGATTAATGTAATTGCATTTTTTATAATGTTATTGAATTTAGTACTTGAATTTTTAGCTCTTAGAAGTTGGTTGTTTGGTCGCAGGTATTGTGTAAAAGAAACAGCTCAACCTTTGTTTTGAAAAAAAACTAACACAGAAAACCGACCGACATAAGACATAACCGACAGGTTTTTACCATTGAAAACACAAAAAACCGACCGCACTACATCATAACCGACTGTCTATACCATTCAACTAATCAGAAAACCGACCGTCAAATGTCATAACCGACCGCTCTTACATTTCAACTTTGCAGAAATCGACCGCATAAGCACTAAACCGACCGTCTTACACCTAAAGTAAGAAAATATTTTTTAAAAAATACGATTCACCTAATTTTTACTTTCCGAAGTCACACATGTTATTTATAAACTTGAATAAGATGTTTAAATTTTTTGACGATTCGCAAAACATTGCTTTATGTGTGGATCACTTAAACTGAAGACTGATCGTAGACCAGAAGTCTTATTTTGAATTACATTGAACAATCTATTTATTCAAAATTATATGTTATATTATTTGAGCGATCCAACCGTACGGATGTTGATAAGATAATCTCTTCAACGTGGAGACAAAGAGTCGGATGGTTTCGAGATACTGAGATACAGTTTTATAACCTTTTTATACAGTAAAAGTATATAAATATAATAATAAATTAAGAAAATATTTTTAAAAAAAATATAA